>NC_062569.1:86557650-86860681 GCF_022837055.1 Prionailurus viverrinus | reverse complement strand
TGCCTGGCTTGCCACCATTCATCATCAGAAGCATTAATAACATGGAGGATATCTCCAAATTTGAAGTTCAAGCCCTGACTGGGAAGGCCACTGTCTTTAGTCTTGTCATAATCAAAAAGCGCTCTAGATTAAGAAGAAAAAAAAGTCTATGATTATTTGTCATGATGTTCAGTCCAATATTAAATGAACACAGGATTCTGAAAGTGTATATAATCCAGGTAAATAATTAAACAAGATACCATGGTGGGCAAAATAATGCCAAGCTCAAATTTGCACTACACACGGAAGGACAGACAAAAAAACAGTAAAAGTGACTTATGCTAACAGTTTTCTAAAATTAGGTACCACCTTATTTCTTTCAATATTGGATGAGAAATTAAAAAAAAAAAAAGCTTTTAGTGTAATCCACTGGCAACCCATATTGAATTCTAAAATGAAGACAAACCTAGAGAGTTGTTCTAAATTAATAAACAAAAAGTAAATATTAAGAGATACTCTTCTCTTTATTTTGGCTACACATACTTGGGAAAACAAACTCCCTGAAAGATTTGATTCATTAGTTGCAGAGTGTAAGACTAGATTAACAGAGTGACTATTGTGTCAGTTAATTATTCCTTCTATTTGTTCACAGAACTAGAGTAACAGAATTTTCTGAGTCAATAACAATGATGAAAACTAACTATACAGGCCTTTAACAGCTGCTAAATATTTTGGAAAAAATACTGTATTAATATAGTAATTGCAAAATGTTAAGAATCTTTTAAAATTTGATAAAAATACTGTGTTCTATTAATATACAATACTTAAATTCTCATCCAAAGTAGTTCTCTCAAAAGTAAAGGAAAGAATCCCAGCAATTACATTTATAATACAATTTATTTATTCTTTAGTTCTAATTTGGCAACTGGAAATTAGGATACAAATCATATTCCTTTCTGTGTTACCCAATTTTTTTAAATTTTTTTTTTTTTTTTTCAACGTTTATTTATTTTTGGGACAGAGAGAGAGACAGAGCATGAACGGGGGAGGGGCAGAGAGAGAGGGAGACACAGAATCGGAAACAGGCTCCAGGCTCTGAGCCATCAGCCCAGAGCCCGACGCGGGGCTCGAACTCCCGGACCGCGAGATCGTGACCTGGCTGAAGTCGGACGCTTAACCGACTGCGCCACCCAGGCGCCCCTGTGTTACCCAATTTTTTAAACCTATCTCTCTTTTTAAAAAATTTTTATTTCAATTCCAGTTAGTTAATAAACAATGTAATATTAATTTTGGGTGTATAATATACTCATTCAATACTTCCACACATCACCTGGTGCTCATCACAAGTGCACTCTTTAATCCTCATCACCTATTTAACCCATCTTCTCACACACTTCCCTTCTGGTAACCATTAGTTTGTTCTATATAGTTAAGAGTCTGTTTCTTGGTTTGTCTCTCTCCCTCTTTTCTCCCCACTATGTTCATTTGTTTTATTTTGTGAATTCCACATATGAGTGAAATCATATGGCATTTGTCTTTTTCTGACTTATTTCACTTAGAATAATACTTTCTAGCTCCATCCATGCTGTTGCAAAAGGCAAGATTTCATTCATTTTTTATGGCTGAGTAATATTCCATTGTGTGTGTGTATGTGTGTGTGTATATCTGTGTGTATACACCACAACTTCATTATCTATTCTTCAGTCAATGGACACTTGGGCTGTTTCCCTAATTTGGCTATTGCAGATAAGGCTGCTATAAAGATGGGTGGGGGGACATTTATCCCTCTGAATTAGTATTTTTGTATTCTTGAGGTAAATACCTCGTAGGGCTACTGCTGGATCTTAGGTAGACCTATTCATTATTGCAGATTGGAGGAAGCTTAAATGGGGTGTCTGAAGAGAGGGCTACTGAAATAAGGTTTACTCCACCAGATCCTAGAAATGCTCAGGAAGTAGAAGTGTACAGAATTCAGGTAGGCAGAGGTAAGTTACAGCAGCGAAAACAAAAGAACTGGTGAAAACACTTCATATAGCACTTAGAACCTCTAGATCCCTTCTCTTGTTCCCAGACCCAGAAGACAAGAGGTTTAGTTTCTAAAGAAATTGAATTTGGTAAGTTCTGTACTCTGGAACTTGATGGGGAACGTGGTGCTGGGCTAAAGAGATAAAAAGTAATCTGCACACTGAAAATGGAAATTCTAGCAACCTTGTTTATACTGCAGGCAAGAGATTAAGGATTCTTTTCTAGAGATATTTAATGACCCCAAACAATGACCTCGGGTGGGAAAGGGCAACGAACAAAGCCAAGTATTTTATAGTTAAATCCAGCTAGCTTCATTCTCCATTCATAAGAATAGAAAATAAGGATCACTAAATATTTAAAGATCATCTCACACATGAAAAACAAGAGGCAAACTAGAAAAAAAAGAAATACAGAGAATGCACAGAATTCAAGAAGCAGAACATTAGAGAAAATGAGAAGATATTAGGTCCATGAAATAAAAAGATGACAAAAAAATGATCAAATAAGAAGAGGCTTTTAGAAAATAAAATAGGATATCATACCTTCCTCCATACCCCAAATACTCTATGAAGGAGAAGGCAAAGTAAAGTCATTTTCAGACATGCTAACACCCAAAAATGTCCCCCATATACTCTTTTTTCAAGAATTTATTGGAGAATGTGCTTTATTAAAGGAAAGTAAATTGAGAAAGAAAATGTGGCACTGAAAAAAACAGACTCTGACACAGCAGAGTGCTAAAAGGCATAGGACAGGGGCACCTGGTGGCTCAGCTGGTTAAGCATCTGACTCCTGATCTGGCTCAGGCCATGATCTCATGGTTTCCTGAGATCAAGCCCTGTACTGGGCTCTGTGCTGTCAGCAGAGAGCCTACTTGAGATTCATATTCATTCCCTCTCTCTCTCTCTCTCTCTCTCCCCCTGCCCCTTCCTCCCTCCCTCCTCCACTCATGCTTTCTCTCTTTCAAAATAAATAAATAAACTTAAAAAAATAAAAGGAATAGGACAGTGGCAAAGGCAAGTCTCATATGAGATCTACACAGCAAGTCGATAAAGTAATAGTCCAGACTGGAACAGAAAGATAGAAAAAATCTGAAGTGTAAGATCATATGTACAACCACATGTTTCTTTAAGTGAAAAACTCTAGAGTCTATTGTAAGATAAAGAAAGATACTTAGTAATAAGTACATGAACAATTAAGCAAATAAAAATGAGATGATTATTATGCCTAGGAAAAATGAAGGGCTGCAGAAGAAAGGAAGGATGGTGTTATAATATACTACTTGAGTAATGACAGATACTATAATAGTCACATGATTAAATGCTATTAATTTTATTAACAGTGATGACACTATGTTTGAGTGATAAAGGATGAAGAATAGTTTGGTATGAAAGAGAAAGTTATCTACAATGGTAAACTGGAAAACAGTAGTATATGCACATTGTTTAGAAATTTGGGGGTAAAGACAAGGGACTTTGCTAAGAAAATGGAGGATGACTGTTTTCAGAGAATGAAATTAGGGATTTTTCAGAGGTGACAGATATTTATTATTATTATTTTTTACAACGTTTATTTATTTTTCAGAGGAGAGAGACAGAGCACGAGTCGGGGAGGGGCAGAGAGAGAGAGCAAGACACAGAACCTGAACCAGGCTCCAGGCTCTGAGCTGTTAGTACAGAGCCCAACCTGGGGCTCAAACGTGTGAACCGCGAGATCATGACCTGAGCCAAAGGTGGACATTTAACTGATGGAGCCACCTGGAAGCCCCCATTACATTTTTTTGATAGTATGTAACTTGCAAAAATAAGGTACTTCTTTAAAAAATAACAAAAAGTAAAGATGACTCATTAAAGGTGCCTGAAACAAATGTAATGTCTTGATTTTTATGCCTTTGTAAGTTTTTAATAAATCACTATTAAAGGCAACACCTAATTATATTAAAATTAGAAAATATAGGCAAGAAGAAGAAAATGAAAAAAGGAGAGTATAAACAAATCTGTTTTTCCTTTTTCTGTAGATATCAGTATCACATAAAACACTTTGGAACAGAATAATTTAATAAATAAAATTTAATAAATAATGTATAGAAATAATGAATAATAAATCTAAATAAAATTTAATAAATATTACAATAATTAGTGGAAGAAGAGAAAAATCTGATAGACTAAGGATTCCCAGATCATTGGTAGGGCAGGAGGAATGAAAGGGGTAGGAAAAGAACAAGTGAAGAAAGTGAGAACAGTTTCCTTTTGTTATGTATCACAGAATAACATTTGAGACAGTAAGTCATATCATATGTAAACAAGTATAGAATACATGCTTGTTTGCATAGATGTTTTTATACATATGCACAAACACATATGGGATACATATCTATTTTATGTAAGATACATCATCTCTCATCAGAAGAATAAATAAAACATACTAGGAAATGTTCCTCAGTAAGATCAGAAGAAATGAACAAAATTAATGAAGAATGGTACAGATTACCCGTAGTCATCAACTAAAGTTAAACTAATAGTGCAATAAAGTGCTGAGTAAAGGCTCTGCTAAAAAGAGTATATAGAATACAAATAGGTCATCTGTGTAAGTCTTATTAGCCAATGAAATAAAAAAGAACAGTTTAAATTCAAAAAATACATGTAGAAATTTCCTGAATCTGTGTTCTCTACTGAGGCTACTCACATTTTAAGCTATTATTTACATATGCTCCCTTTGCTATTATGGACATTACTGTAGTAATTAAATATTAGAGAACAGTTTATTATAAAGAATATAAGTAAGTGTTGGATGATATGACATACCAAGCTACAATACAGTCACTCAGGAAAATAACTTAAAAAATTTTTTCTCCCACATTTATTTTGTCTTTATCATGCCATTATTATTCAAACGGTCGTTCAACTTTAATACAATTATAGTAACATTCCAATTCTTGAAAGACTGTCAAGAAATCAATCCTAAAATAACATTTCTTTGGTTTACAATAGATTTTTTCTTTTTTCTTTTTTTTTATATTTTATTTTTAAGTAATTTCTATACCCAACATGGGGATTGAACTCATAATCCTGAGATCAGGAGTCATATGCTCCACCAACTGAGCCAGACAGGTGGCAATATATTCTTTGCAATATATTCTTCTACAGTAAAACTAAGTCATAGTAAAAAATGTGAAGGACTCTGCATGCATGCATAAATAAGGACTGCCATAATTAGAAGTAAAAAAGTTTACCTGACATAGAGGGATCGCTTCTGGCTAGTTCGAAGAGAACCTGATCCTGAACTAATGCTACTATTCATCATCTGCTCCCGTAAGTCATGTATTTTGGCTTCAAAACGACTGTATTCTGATGGGGAAAAAAATAAATTTATACTTTACACTCTAAAAAAATAAGTTACTTGAATATAAAGTATTAAATACATTAGCTGGCTTATAATAATTATATGAGGTTAGAACCTTGAGAGAGTAATCTGTGTAAGATTTTTGGACAAAATGCAAATTTCAAAAAACCAACAATTTTCCAAATGTACCATAAATTAGAACTGGCTGAATTAGAATTTTCTCATATGCTATTTTAAAGTTCATATTACATTTAATCAATTAAAAGACAACTTTCATGCATCAAATAGTGGTATCAACCTCACATTACTGTCTAACTGTAAATTCTAAAGATTAAAATTCAGAATTTATTCTGATTTTTGTACTTAAAAAAAGAATCCTATAATGATTTATACTAGACAGTTTGTTTACTGATTTTTCCCCTTGAGGAAATCACTTTTATGTGCTTAAACACAGAACTTGTGTACAGTCAATAATATGGCAAAAGTCAACAATACAGGAAAAATATGCCTTAAAAACTGTACATTAAATTTACTTCAACTCATTTTATGATTTGTAAATTCTAAAAATACCAAAATAAGATACAAAACAATTTGAATAAACATTTTAAGATCATTTTTATATAAAGCAAGTGTGATTTTGATGATGAATTATTTTAAACTATATCATACAGTAAAAACTACTAAATCTATTAATAAAACCATAAGCACTTTTTCAAATACACTGCATTACACATTTACACACCTTTATACCTTTTTCTCTATAACAAACTATTTTATAGAAATTAGGGTAGATCTCCTCAGATTTTCTTACAAATACAAACGGTCTTAAAGCAAGAGCAAATATCTTGCTTGGGAGTTTGTATAGTTTAAGAAGACAGAGGGAGAGCAAACATGATTATTGTGGAGTTATTCTTTTTACCATAGACACCATGTTTGTTTTATGGATACTAAGATTAATTGAAGCAACAGTTCATCAAAAAACTCAAAAACATTTAATAGTTCAAACTAGTAAGTAATAAAGTGTTCTTTTTTTAAGTATTTATTTTTGAGAGAGAGAGAAAGAGAGAGCACAAGTGGGGGAGGGGCAGAGAGCTAGGAGGACAGAGGATATGAAGTGGGCTCCGCACTGACAGCACAGAGCCCAATGTGGGGCTTGAACTCATGAACCGTGAGACCATGACCTGAGCCGAGGTCGGATGCTCAACCAACTTAGCCACCCAGGCGCCCCTTTTACTATCCTGTAAAAGTATGACAGAGGGGCGCCTGGGTGGCTCAGTCGGTTAAGCGGCCGGCTTTGGCTCAGGTCATGATCTCCCAGTCCGTGGGTTCGAGCCCCACGTCGGGCTCTGTGCTGACAGTTCAGAGCCTGGAGCCTGTTTCAGATTCTGTGTCTCCCTCTCTCTGACCCTCCCCCGTTCATGCTCTGTCTCTCTCTGTCTCAAAAATAAATAAACGTTAAAAAAAAATTAAAAAAAATATATAACAGAAAATTGAAAATACAAATGTTAGTAGACAGTAATAATGTGTCCAGTACAATTCAACAATTAACAGTTCATGGCATTGAGGTGCCTGGGTGACTCAGTTGGTTAAGTGTCCAACTCTTAATTTTGGCTCAGGTCATGACCCCAGAGCCCTGTGGGACTGAGTCCTGTGTGGGATCCATGCTGGGCATGGAGCCTGCTTAAGATTCTCTCTCTCTCTCTCTCTCTCTCTCTCTCTCTCTCTCTCCCTGTCCCTCTCCCTTTCTCACTCTAAAGAAAAAAAAAAAGGAAGAAAAACAAAACTCATGGCAAACTTTTATTTGCAAAGGCACAGTGAAAATAGAGATAGACTGATGGATGGAGGTACAAATACTGGTTCCTCTTATTGTTAAAAGTTTTATTTATTTAAGTAATTTATACATTCAACATGAGGCTCAAACTCATGATACCAAGATCAAGAATCACATGCTCCTTTGAGCCCATCAGGCAGCCCTATACTGGTTCTTCTAATTAAAAATTAAAACCATTAAGTTTGTAATTAATGTCTTCTATCTTCTATCTATATGTGCTTTCTTGCATAAGACGAATCCTAGTTCTTGAGACACTGGGAATAACAGAATTAGAGTATTACACGGGGACTTTTTAATTTTTTCCAGTATTACGTTTACAACAGCCTTGAAATAATGACACCAACAACTAAGACCACGACATCGTTTTTGAAAACAGTTAACTACTTTCCCTACTTCCTTTTAACCTTAAAGCATGTTCTAGTAGGGATGAATATATATATATAGTTTAATTGCTGTTTTAAAATTACTTGGAGTAGTTCCTCCTTAGGTGTTAATGTTGCCAACTATCCAGTTGGCTCATTTCTTATACACTTAAGTTCATTTGTTCTTTTTTATTGTCAATTTTGACATTTAGGGGTGGCTTTTAAGAGTTTCATTTTTTTAAATAGGTAGGTAAAATAGTTTCAAGGTCATATCTGTAAAACAAGGATATTAAAAAAGAAGTCTAGGTTCTAGTCCTCTCTCCTACCCTAAATTATATTAAACATTTATATATATGGTCATTATATATAAATCACCAATATAAATATAATAAACATTTATATATAAACATTATATATAAACATTTACAGAAAGGCTTATTCCTCCATTTTTAATAAATAGAAGCAGATACACATATATATGCAAATACATTTACATATACTTATTCTAGAGTATTTTAATATATATAATACATAATTATGTACACATTATGTATATATATTCACACACATATATGTTTATTTATTTGTTTATTTTTGAGAGAGAGAGAGAGAGAAAAGCAGGGCTCGAGCTCACCTGAGCCGAAGTCAGACACTTAATGACTGATCACCCAGGCGCCCAATTTATTTTATTTATCTTTTAAAAAGATACAGCAACAACACTGTATAGTAGCATGGACAGATGTCCCTCATTCTTTTTTAATAGCTATATAGTTTTTTTGCTTTTAACCTTCATCTCTTTGTTACAACAAAATACTGGAAAGAGTTACATTCTGCCTTATCAGCAAATCTGAAAATTGTTTTCTTTGAACTAAGGTAACGTTTGATATGACTGAAGTTGTTTGATCTCCGTTCTATTCATACTATACCTTATTTATATGTAGGCAAGGCTTCTGTGCGAATAGTTGTGTCAGGGTATATTTTCCAAAGATACATGCCTGTATCCCACATGTTCTTGTACTGTGACCCTGCCATTCCCCCATTAATTGGGCAGACTCTAATCACTCTCTCCTTGGGGTGCCTGGGTGGCGCAGTCGGTTAAGCGTCCGACTTCAGCCAGGTCACGATCTCGCAGTCCGGGAGTTCGAGCCCGGCGTCAGGCTCTGGGCTGATGGCTCAGAGCCTGGAGCCTGTTTCCGATTCTGTGTCTCCCTCTCTCTCTGCCCCTCCCCCGTTCATGCTCTGTCTCTCTCTGTCCCAAAAATAAATAAACGTTGAAAAAAAAATTAAAAAAAAAAATCACTCTCTCCTTGAATTTGGGCTGGTCTTATAACTCACAAGCAAGCAAATATGGTAGAAATGATTGTATGTGACTTTCAAAGTTAAATTAGAAGAGGCCACAAAACTTTTCCCTGTTTCTTTAGGGATGCTTGTCTGGGGGAAGTCAGATACCATGTAAGAAGTCTGACAACCCTCAAAGAACCATGCTGCAGAGGTCACATGATGGTGTTCTGAGCCCTAACTTCCAGCCAGTATCACCAAGGCACAAGACAAGGGGAGTAAAGCTATTGTGGACCTTCACCGACCAGCTGAATCCCATTAAGTGACCTTAGTCTATGCTACAAAGACCATCCAGACAAAATCCTGCCTGAATTCCTAATCTACAGAATCCATAAAATGGTTATTGTTTCAATCCACTAAGCTTTGGAGTAGTTATGAAGCAACAGTAACGGGAACACACTTCCTCTGTGCAGTCTATTTTATTTGGTCATACACACCCACACACCAAGGACAAGCCTTCCTAAATTTAAAAATACATATGAAATTCCTAAAACAAAGAATAAGTTTTATATACTTTCAAAAATAAATATATAAATATAAAATTAGTACAGTTTTTCTTTTGTTCTAATGATAACCTTTTGTTTGGCTTTTGCCCCCTCCACCATGAGCAATCACTTCAGAGCCAAACTGAAATATTATCCTTTTACGTCCAGTTAAAAATTTAAAGCAATCACAAAGCTTATTCTATTTTCATAGCATCTTCAACTCCCCATTTTCTAATAATTATACTTTATCCAAATTGTC
This sequence comes from Prionailurus viverrinus, assembly GCF_022837055.1. Taxonomy (NCBI): domain Eukaryota; kingdom Metazoa; phylum Chordata; class Mammalia; order Carnivora; family Felidae; genus Prionailurus; species Prionailurus viverrinus. The sequence goes on along the minus strand of NC_062569.1, from coordinate 86,851,063 downwards.
AGAGCATACAGTCTTTTCATATTATACACTCTCCCCTTACAACTATCTTAACTAATTGCAATTAATTGCTAGCATCAGTCTTTATGTCAGTATCTCTCCCATCATTTTGAGTGTCTGAACTTTGTTCTCTCTTCTCAGAGTGTTTATATGAACAGTATCATCAGAATACCAATCTGTTGTTGATACATTTGACTGCAGCCTTTATATGTGAAAGTCTATTTGATTCAGTTTCTTTCCTTGATTCTTTGAAAATGTTGACTCCACTGTCTCCTTTAAACCATTGCTAATGAAGTTCTAACGACTACCTCATTTTCTTTCATTTAAAGAGCAATGTTTTTCCTTTGGCCTGGAATTCAAGTGAATTTTTCTTTTTCTTTTCTAATTTTTTTTTAATCAAAAAAATTTTTTAAAATCTTTGTTTATTTTTGAGAGAGAGAGGAAGAGAGTACAAGTAGGGGAGGAACAGAGACAGAAGGAGACACAGAATCCGAAGCAGGCTCCAGGCTCTGAGCTGTCAGCACAGAGCCCGATGCGGGGCTTGAATTCATGAACCTTGAGATCATGACCTGAGCTGAAATCGGATGCTTAACTGACTGAGCCACCCAGGCACCCCTAAGTTAATTTATTTTGAGAGAGAAAGAGGGAGTGTGTGTGCAGGAGCAGGGAAGGGGCGGAGAGGGAGAGAATCCCATGCAGGTTTCTCTGTCAGCAGGGAGTCCAAAGCAGGGTTCAAATCCACAAACCATGGGATCATGACCTGAGCCAAAATCAAGAGTCAGGCATTTAACTGACTGAGCCACCCAGGTGCCCCTTTTTCTTTTATTTTTTGAGGTTTTTGTTATCATTTACTTATGAAGTTAAAAATGAGTGATAGAGGGGCACCTGGGTGGCTCAGTTGGTTAAGCATCCAACTTCAGCTCAGGTCATGATCTCACAACTCACGAGTTCAATCCCCATAACGGGCTTACTTTTATCAGTGCAGAGGTGGCTTTGGATCCTCTGTCCCCCTGTCATGCTCTCTCAAAAATAAACAAACATTAAAAAAAAATGAGTGGTAGTTAAAACTGCCATACAACTTTTTGGTTTGTTCTCAATTTGTTTTCAGTTTCAATGTCTTTCTGAATAGATGGAACAGGCCAGACCAGTCCTGGGAGTGGGGGGTGGGAGGGGTCACAGGGGAATGGAGCCAGGCAAGGGAGAGCAGAGAGGCTGAGGGGCTTGCTGGGGGTGGGGAGGGTGTGTCTGTGTGTATTTTTCTTTCAATCTTAATAATTTTAAGTCCAATAATTTTGTGAGAATATTTCTCAGTGCTAGTTATAATGTTAGGTAAACAGAATGTCTTTTTGATATATATTTTGAGTTAATTTTAGAAAAGTTTTGTTTATGTATTTTTAATATGTTCTATATGCATTGTTTTGTTTTTTTCCTATGAGACTCCCACATGTGTGCTAAATATTCTTTGTCTACTTTATCTGTCATTCTCAAATCCTTTTTTATTCTTTTTCTTTTTTTATTAACATATTTTCCAAAGATTGAAGCAATCCCCAACTGTTTTTCCTGAACCATTTGAGAGTAACTTGCTACCTTGATGTCGCACCACCGTTGAATATTTCCTATAAATAAATAAGTAAATAAACTACAAATATATAAATACACACACACACACATATATATATATTTTTTCTAGAGAAAGTGTGAGGGAGGAGAGGGGCAGAGAGAGAGAAGAATCTTAAGCAGGCTCCATGCTCAACGTGGGGCATTGTGTGTCCTACGTGGGGCTCAATCCCATGACCCTGGGATCATGACCTGAGTGAAATCAAGAGTCAGACACTTAACTGACTGAGCCACCCAGGTACCCCTAAATATATTTTCTTATACAACAACAAAACCATCAAAATCAAAGTAAAATTAATACATTACTACCATCGAATGCTCACACCCTACTTGAGTTTCCCCAGTAATGCCCTTTATAGCAAAGGGATCAAAGATCTAGACCGAAATCATGAGTTGTCATATCTTTTTAGTATCTTTCAGTCACAACAGTCTCTCAGTTTTCTTCCCTCGACTTTGTAGTCTTGATACTATTGAACATTACAGGTCAATTATTTTATAGAACATCTCTCAATTTAGGTTTGTCTGATGTTTCCACATGATTAGGTTCCAGTTATGTAAATCTGGCAGGAATATCACGGAAAAGATGTTATGTTCTTTTTTTTTTTTTTAAATATTTATTGTGAGAGAAAGAGGGTGGATGACAGAGTGCCCGGTGGGGGGAGGGGCAGAGAGAGATTCCCAAGTAGGTTTCATGCTTTCAGTGCAGAGCCTGACTCGTGATTTCCTAATTTATTCAGTGCAGTATAAGCTGGTATTATCATCATCAATTTGATGCTCAAATTGTTCTCAATTTAGCCAGTGGGAACCCTTTCAAACTGGATTTTCTGTCCTTTTGACACGTTTCCTTCATCTAGCACAGAATATTACAGAAAAATCTAGTACTTTCCCTTCCCCACACCTGGAAACAGCCATTAATCCAAACAGCCTTGGTAATTTTGGTGGGGAAGAGTATTTAGAGGCCAAGATCTAAGTGTTAGGTGTGCTCACTGCTATTGGGCCCAGGCTCTCTCAGTGGATACAGCTAGAGAATTGTATATAAATTTAATATCCATATGTAAAACAGATACACATTTATAACTATCTTTATATAAATTAAAAACCTTATGTTTAGACCAATTTCTCCAATTCTAACCTAATATTATAGGGTTTACATTTTAGTTTTCTCCCTTTCCATATTTATTACTTTCTACTCTAAAAAATGAAAATTATAGGTAACATTAACCTTAGCATGTATGTATCCATTTGGTCAATCTCTCTGTATGTAAGGAGTCCTCTGTCTCTACTACCACCTACTTGCTTGACTCACCAGTACCATGTGTTACCCTCCTAATTCTGCTCAGACTCTGATTCCTCACACAAGGACACTCCCTTATGTGGAAGCCCTCTCTTCATAATTAAGTCCTAATGGGTCACCATAACTGTCTCCAACCTCCCTAGCCCTGCAATACAGATAACCACCTTAGGACTAAGTTGATCAGGATATGGAAGGTAAAGAGCTCTTATTTTTGGTTTTTGAAAAAGTCCTCTTTTTTACATACTTGCTTTAAGGAAATACCGTGCTCCTTTGTTAAACTTAACTTTTGAAAAACATTTTTTCTTTATTTATAATAATTTTCTAAGCTCTATCAATTCATTTATGTTATTTCTTACATTCCATATTTTTTCTTTAACTTGTTTTGAAATATGAAGGTACACTTTTCATTTATTTCATAGGCATGTTTTTCTGGCATCCTTTCATTGTGGAGATGTTATTCTTATCCTTATTTTCATTTTCCAAATAGATTTCTATTGGATTCCACAGTGATCCTTTTCTGTTGTTCATTAAAAATTTTTTTAATGCTTATTTTTTGAGAGAGATAGAGAGAGAAAATGAGCAGGAGAGGGGCAGACAGAGAGGGAGACACAGAATCTGAAGCAGGCTCCAGGCTCCAAGCTGTCAGCACAGAGCCTGACACAGGGCTTGAATTCACAGAGTGCGAGATCATGACCTGAACCAAAGATGGATGCTTAACGGACTGAGCCACCCAGGTGCCCCTGTTCACTTTTATGTGAAATTAGTTTCCCTGAACTTCAGATAAGACTATTGGGTCAGGATAGCTTTTCTATCTTCACAGCTCTGGAGCTCCCTCTTTTGTTGTTTCTGTCAAGTGTTCAAAGACATGATCTCCTACACTGTGAGATCTCCTGGTGGTTTACTTTCCCCCTACTTGCCTGGACCTTCTATTTCCTTTGGCCCTATTATCCTATCCTACTCAATTTGGGTTTTATTCTCAGTAGTTTTCCTTTGCTCTGTGGCTTTGAACTGAAATGGAGCTAACACTGGTTAGTTGTGTCAGAGGGCACAGACTGTTCCATCTCCTTCATACCTTACTGCAGATCCCCTGCGCTTAACATGCAGATTGTGCAAAAACCCTTACAGTTGCAGGTGCTGTTCTTATATTGGCCACTGTATTTTCTAGTTAGTATTCATTAGCTCTTGGGCTTCTTGTGCGGCTTCCCCTTGTACAGATGTTGGTATTACAGGGTCTCATAGTTCTTGAGAACTTGTTTATACTTGCTTGTATTTTGGGGTTCATGGGATACCTTTTCATCTAGTTTTGTTAAAGGTCTAGTTTTGTTAAATTTTGGTTTTGCTATCATAATTTTTTTTCTGGTAAGGGGGGATTGTTCTGGGCAATTTCACTTTAAATCTGCTATCTTATTTTTAATTTTCTATTTGTCCCACTACTCTATCAATATATTATTTTAGCGGTTGTCCTAGAAAATTATTAGGAAGTTTTGAGTTTTTGATATTTATTACTCTTGTTTTTAATATTTTAATCTTTTAAATATATCTTACCTGTACATTTATTCATTTATTTATTTTAAACATTTTATTTTTTAAAATCTCTACACCTAACATGGGGCTCAAACTTACAACCCTGAGATCAAGAGTCCCATGTTCCACTGACTGAGCCAGCCAGGAGTCCCATAATTTTATGTTTAATAATGGCTGTGCTTAACAACTACTTTGCAAAATTCCTGAAAATTCAACAATTGGCTCTTGTAAGTCATTACATCACAGCTCTTATACAAAAGTAATGTCTGTGCTTCTTCAGCTGAGTTCCTAGTTTTCATTCACTTTTTGATAATTCTTTACTGCCTTAACAGCTCTATGATGCCTTTAATAAAATACTCATTATATTTCATGTAGCATTATTAGTTGTCTTCAGTGATTTTGCCAGCCAAATCAATGGAAGTCCTAGTGATTTAAAATGTTATACATTTAGAAATTTAAAAAAATTCGGTAAAAAGAACACATTATTTTTTATAGTAAAGAAGAATACTCTTTCCCAAGAGGTAACTAAGTTACTATAAAGCAGTTAAAGTCTCAGATAGTCAACATTTAAGATACTGGAGAACTAAGTCAATTATTGTTAATTTCTTAAATTTGTGCCTCATTTACTATGTTTACTCTATTCAGATTTTCATATTTATGGTCTTTACTTACTATTAACAAACAATTCCTCCTAACCATCTGTCAGTTCAGAACATACTTCAATACTTTGTTTACTTTTCCTTTAAACCTCCCATTTCATTTACCTAGCTAAGATTCCTCTTTTTCCTGTCTGTTCCAATCAACTCATATTTTTAGATCTATCAATTTTCACTATATACCCATCCTATATATATTTTCTTACACTTTATTTTGAGAGGAGAGTTTAATTTCTTTTTCAGTTAAGTCATTTACATCCCTCTCCTAGAAATCACATCACAACTCATTCCAGGAAAGGCACCACTGGGAGAGAGCTGAAATGTTATACAGAAAGTTTTCTCTATTCAGCGTTTCAGAAATTCCAAACTTGTCATGAAATATATTTAGGGAGTCTCTGAACTGTGGGCCATAAGTCAAATAATATGTGTGTTCTTGTAAGAGGAGAGAACATGTTTAATAGCTGATTTTCTGCATTTTATTCCCCTTTTCAACTTCTAATCCTTGTTTTGGCCTCACTAGAATTGAAAAGATGGAAGGAAGGAGGGGAAGAGACTGGGGATAAACAGTACCTCCCCCAATCTCTCTGAAACCTACAATCCTAACTATGAAGAATAAAATTCATTTATACTCTAATGAAATATGTTAATTAAATGTAGAACTTAACATCTGAGAGCAATAAATCTTAGAGAACAGATATGACTGGTTTAGAGAAGAAAAAGGAAAATGTTCTGAGTAAGAAGGCAGGTTGGTTAAGTAGTAAGAAAGGGGAGAAAGATGTAGGAAGGAAAGAGACTAAAACAAATCTTAATTAGTAACCTACTACAGAAAGTCACTATGAGAGATGACAAATGCTTGTCTGCAAAGAAATGCCACCAGTCCAATACAATCTCTCCATTTAGTCTCTACCTCTCTTCTCCTTGGTTGTTACAAGAAATAAAAGAAATAAAATGAGGAGACTGGGGTTAAACTCCACCTCTGCAACTGGGATTTAAATTAAAGCTCTGGAACTCAGACAAGTTCGGTGGCTCTGACCAAATGTTTCAACTTTTCTAGATTTCAGTTTAGTCATTTAAAATTTAGGAATAAGAAGGGCGCCTGGGTGGCTCAGTCGGTTGAGCGTCTGACTTCGGCTCAGGTTGTGATCTCCCGGTCTGTGAGTTCGAGCCCCACATCGGGCTCTGTGCTGACAGCTCAGAGCCTGGAGCCTGCTTTGGATTCTGTGTCTTCCTCTCTCTCTGCTCCTCCCTACTTGCACTCTGTCTCTCCCTCTCTCAAAAATAAGTAATAAACATTAAAAAAAAAAAAAACAACAAACAACTTCGGAATAAGAATACAAACTTCAAGGAATTTTTTTTCTTGTGTAAAGAAAAAAATCACAAATTTAAGACAAACAATGGAAAAGAGAAAGTAAGTTTAATCTAGGTTTAATTCTTTTTCTTTTATCTCCATTCCTTTATAGTACAGCAGTTTGCAATATAATCAGTATTTTTTGAACCAAAAATATAAATTTAAGGTCTGAAAGTTGATAAAGTGTGCTTGAGGAACAATGAGATAAAATTATTGAGATCAGGGCTTTTCAGGATGTGGAGACCCACTTGGAACCTCAGATTATTTTAAACTGAAGACACTGCAGATTCAACATTCAACAAATACGGGGGGGTGGGGGGAGGGGGGAAACCTTCTCAGAGCTTCCCTTATCTGACCAAAAGCAGCAACTTTCAGGAAATAAGGCTATCATAAATCCCCTCTCCTGGGGAGTATTATGGCTTTGAGATGGAAAGACTATTCATATGTACATAGCAAACATTATCACAAACTTTTTCCTAAAAGCCCATTGGCCTTTCCTGAAGAACCCTATTTATTTTTTCCATAGAAAGTTTTTCTCTCCACCCTTTTTCCCATAGGAAGTTAGGTATATAAGTTATTAATGAGCCCTACTTCTTTTGTTGGCTCCTCATATGCATATAATATAAACCCTTTTCTCTTGTGAGTCTATCTTTTACTAGTTTAAGTTACAGGCCCCAGCCACTGAAAGGTTAGCAAGTTTTTCCTCTTCTAAAAAGGGAGCTAGAAGAAATCTTAACCACTTAATAGCTGTATAATTGGCAAACTACTTAAATTTTTTGTGCCTTTCTTTACTCACCTGTAATGTCAAATGGAGATAACAGTGCTTACTTTATAGGGTTTTATGGGAATAAAAGAAGTTAATGTAACATGGTTAGTACCATAACCAGCACACAATTTTTTCTATTATATTCTATTACCCAACCTATAGGAAGTTCTTGAACTATATGGATGAGGAACTATTAAAATTTTGTAATTTCTGAATACAAAGTCAAAAACTAGCATCCAGTGCCCAAGTTTGATTAGAGCTATAGATCCTGAAAGATAAAAACTTACTCCTACCAAAAGCTTACCTCTTTGCTCTTTGTTTGTATGTATATATGTACGTCAGATTATCAATGAAGCAGAGAATCCCAAAAGATTCATCATTAATAAAGGAAGATACTAACTGCAGAAAGATGACTGATTATCAGTGTCAGGTGATTCCTTCTATACTTCTTAAAATGGCCAGTTCACTGAGAAACAAAATCTGAGCTTTCAACTTATGTCCTTGGCCCTCAAAGCAGTTACACACTGACGATGTGGAATATGTTTTTTTTTTTTTTAAAGTGCTGTGTAACAAAAATACATTCGTTAAAAAAATAATTAAAGCAAAACATATTGCCTTATAAACAAGGTAAGTAGCAATACAGCAAGGAGGTCAGGTGTTTTCAAAATACCCAAAACATGATTTTAAATTTTAACTCTCCTATTTTTGGTCTTCCGGTTTTTTGGTTTTTTTTTTTTTTTTTTTTTTGCCCTCTTCTTTCTTTCTTTCCTTCTTTTTTTTAACCTACCATGTCATTTCTTCTCTCTGCCCATCTAAATCCTATCCATTCTTTAGGTTGCCAGTTAAGCCCCAATCCTACTCAATGGTATCTTTCCTCATGCCAGGCAACGTACTTCCTTTTGAATTCCTGAGGCAAAGTCTGTCTTCTGTGTTTTTTGGTACTTACCTTGTTTTTATTAGGCAACGGTAACATAGCCATGGTAAAAGACATCAACATTGCCAGACTGGGCACTCATTAAAATATTCCCAGTGAAAAGTATCTAGATTTTGAAGGTAATAGGATCTGCGATGGAATTCTAGCTATTAGTAGCTTTGTTATCTGAGCCTATTTCATCATCTGTATGTAGGAATATAGCTACATATTTCATAAGGCTCTAGAGAAAGGTTTAAATAAATAATAAACACACGGGCACCTAAATAAACATATAAACTGTGTTCAGTGTTATAAAGAAAAAAACTATCACAGTGCTAGGAGATATGCAATCATGAGAAAGAGCTAGCCACACAAAGAGTAAAGAAAAAGAATAAGCAAGAACAGAATGAGCAGAGAATTAGGATAGTATATGATGCAACAAAGGGTCTGAAAGAAGGCTGGTATGGTTAGAGTCTAAGAAGCAAAGGAAGGAGTAGAGGGCATACAGTGATCACATATGTTGTGCTGTGCTCAATCACACAGGGCCTTCCTTACAGGTCCTATCAAAGGGTTTAGATTTTATTCAGAGTTTAATGAAAAATGTTTTAAATGGGAAAGGACACAATGCAATCTTTGTATTTAAAAAGATAATTTTGCTTGATGAACAGAGAACAGATTGGAGAAAATCAAGCAAGAAGTAAGTATTCTTGTTAGAGGCTATTAGAATAGTTTAGGTAAGAGATGATGGTGGCTTTGGTTAGGGAAGTGACTGTGATACAGAGATTGAGAAAGGGGAGGGTGGTCAAGAATGACTCAGGCTTCTGGCTTAAGAATCAATGGAGGTGTCATTTACTTCAACAGTAAAATAATTGTTTCAGACATGCTCAGATGCAAACACTATGGAGAAATACAGCTTGTGATATCAAATAGGATCTATAATATGTTTGGTGCTCAGGAACATTTGGAAAAAAATACATATATAAGAGTAATCTGGAAACAGAGAAGATAGCTACTAAATAATAGCTATTTGAACAAAGTAGAATGCAAATTCTCCTTGATAAAAAAATGGTTCCATCAAGAGAACAGTTTAAAATTTGAATACAACTAAAGAAAAAGTAGTAATCAGAAAGGTTCATATAGAAGTACAGGAATCACAAAAAAGAACAAGAAAGAAGAGAAACACAGTATAAGCCCAGAAAAGATAATCTCAAAGGGCAATTTGAGACCCATTCAATAACTATTCTAGGAAAATGGCAGCCCACCTTCCCCACCTTGCCATCAGTGGCAAGTATATCTAGTGCACAGAGATGTACATTACACTTAGTTAAAAGCAGCTAAATACAAAAATGGTAGTTAACTATCCTTGTTCTGGTCTATGCTTACCAAGTATTACAGCAGTTCTTCCTTCTATCAATTTTTAACTCCTCATTAAATATAACTCAATATTTTTACCTGGGTCTCAGAAGATTCTTTCTTGATAAACATTAACTAGAATATGTCTGAATTTTTAAGCATTTAATTTTCTATCTTGTTGTATCCTTTTAATAGAAATATTCACTTCTTTTCAATTCAGTAAAGTTTTCTTGAATGTATAATTTCAAACATTTATTCTCTTCTTTAAAAAACTTTTTTTTTAATTAAAAAAAATTTTTAATGTTTTATTATTTGTTTTTGAGAGAGAGAGAGAGACAGAGTGTGAGCAGGGTAGGGGCAAAGAGAGAGGGAGACACAGAATCCAAAGCAGCTCCCAGGCTCTGAGCTGTCAGCACAGACCCTGACACGGGGCCTGAACTCACAAGCTGCGAGATCATGACCTGAGCTGAAGTCGGACACCCAACCGACTGAGCCACCCAGGTGCCCCTAAAAAAATTTTTAAAGAAAGTCTAATTTGTATATGTTAGGTATATATACTTGCCTGTCTTCCACTGCTAATATTTTCTCTCTAATCTCTTAAAATTCTGTTTCATTTTATTTATTTTTCCTATTATATTTTCTATGTCTTCTATTGAATTTTCTGCACTGTCTGTGTCTTTGGGTTCAATTTAAAAACTGTTTGCTTTCTTCTTCTTCTTTCCTGGGTTCTGCTATCTCAAAATCAATCTCTTTGGGTTGTGAAGCCATTTTCCCTTACAGTTCTTACACCTGTATTTAGTGGTCTTTCAAAGAAATGGATGCATGGATTGTTAAAAACATTAATATCAAGTTTTCAGCTGATTTATGCCAATGTTGTGTGTGTGTGTGTGTGTGTGTGTGTGTGTGTGTGTGTGTGAGAGAGAGAGAGAGAGAGAGAGAGAGAGAGAGAGAGAGAGAAACTTTTATCTGTTGCTAAGTTTGCTGTTTGTTTCCATCTCTTCTTATCAATATCTTTGTATGAATGCCAGGCCATACTTTTTTCCTACTTATTACAGAATGAATTGGAATTTGCTGGACAAGCTATTTGGCTGAACCAGAAAGCTTGGGAGTGCAGGGGGGATGGAAGCACAGGTTACCTTCATGGCCTTTAAAACCAAAAGACTGTCACATTATCTGAGGCTATCAAGACAGATTCCTTTATCCAAATACTACTTCCCCAAACTAAACCACATCAAGGATGACTTCTATTTTTTAGCATGTTCCCTGAATTCCCATGAGGCTTGTCAAAAATAAAAGATGATGTTTTTATACCACAAAAAGAAGCCCTCACCAACTTTCGGTCATATTCTAAGTTCTGCCACCACTGAGAATTCTCAACGTTCCATGTTTTTACTCTTCTCCTCTTCTGTGCAGATCTGAAGCTGAGTAAGCAAGGCTTTGACTATGTTGTCTAGGTCTTGTATCAGTCATCTTAGTTTTGCTTAATGTGAGGTGGAGTTGTGTGGGTGTAAGTGTGTGTATGTTTTATTTTCCTTGTTGGCTTTTTTGCGTTTTCTTGGGAGGTCAGATATTGACTTATCTTTAATCATATCTAAATAGTCTATATTCCTTAGGAACATATAAGTGAGAGACTTTCTATAATACTAAGAAACCAGTATCTTAGTAAATACTGATACCTTGGCCTATGTAGGTACATATAGTATACCTACAGGGCAAGAATGTGCTGGTCAGAAGATAAAAGCATGTGTAATCCCACTGGTGGTTTTGTTTCTCACTGAATTAATAAATTGGCATTCGGGGCACCTGAGTGGCTAAGTTAGTTGAGCATCAGACTCTTGATATCAGCTCAGGTCATGATCTCACAGTTTGTGAAACCAGGCCCTGAATTGGGCTCTGCACTGACAGGGTGGAGGCTGCTTAGGATTCCCTCTCTCCTTCTGTTTTGATCCTTCCCCCATTTGCAAGCATTCTCTCTCTCTCAATAAATAAATAAACATTAAAACACTGGCATTCTGACTTCATATATAGTCTGTTTGGTTAATGTGAATTTATTTGGAGTTTATCCATTATGTAAATGAATTTACCTCTGTTCATTTACTGGACCTAAAATGCCAAGATTTACAACTGGACGTACTATGAAATAGCAAGGAAAGCTCTACATGCTACTTTGACCAAGTAAAAAAATAAAATAAAATAAATAAATTAGGTTTTGTTACAAAAATAAATTCCATCATTGTTTCCTTCTTTACCTTGTTGTTTATGAACATTAACCAGTATGCTATATATCCTTCAGGGTACTTAAGCTTTTTAAATTCCACTGAGGTTTTACTGGAGAAGTGGTTATGCTGATGTACACTAGAGTCTTACACGTTTAAATATGGCATGACCGAAATATGACCGAGTTGCGGCAAGATGGCGGCTTAGGAGGACGCTGGGCTCACCGCACGTCCTGCTGATCACTTAGATTCCATCTACACCTGCCTAAATAACCCAGAAAACCGCCAGAGGATTAGCAGAACAGAGTCGCCGGAGCCAAACGCAGACGAGAGGCCCACGGAAGAGGGTAGGAAGGGCGGCGAGGCGGTGCGCGCTCCACGGACTGGCGGGAGGGAGCCGGGGCGGAGGGGCGGCTCGCCGGCCAAGCAGAGCCCCCGAGTCGGGCTTGCAAAAGCGGAGGGGCCGGGCGGACTGTGTTCCGACAGCAAGCGCGACTTAGCGTCTGGGAGGTCAGAAATTAACAGCTCTGCTCGGAAAGCGGGAAGGCTGGAGGACAAAGGGAGGGAGAGCTGCTGAGCCCCCTGACAACAGAGCTCAGTTTGGTGGGGAACAAAGGCGCTCGCCAGCGCCATTTCCCCCGCCCATCCCCCAGCCGAAATCCCAAAGGGAACCGGTTCCTGCCAGGGAACTTGCTCGCTCCGCGCAAACACCCAACTCTGCGCTTCTGCGGAGCCAAACCTCCGGCAGCGGATCTGACTCCCTCCCGCTGCCACAGGGCCCCTCCTGAAGTGGATCACCTAAGGAGAAGCGATCTAAGCCTGCCCCTCCTGCCCCCGAGCACCTTGCCTACCCACCCCAGCTAATACGCCAGATCCCCAGCATCACAAGCCTGGCAGGGTGCAAGTAGCCCAGACGAGCCACACCACCCCACAGTGAATCCCGCCCCTAGGAGAGGGGAAGAGAAGGCACACACCAGTCTGACTGTGGCCCCAGCGGTGGGCTGGGGGCAGACATCAGGTCTGACTGCGGCCCCGCCCACCAACTCCAGGTATACACCACAGCACAGGGGAAGTGCCCTGCAGGTCCTCACCACGCCAGGGACTATCCAAAATGACCAAGCGGAAGAACTCCCCTCAGAAGAATCTCCAGGAAATAACAACAGCTAATGAGCTGATCAAAAAGGATTTAAATAATATAACAGAAAGTGAATTTAGAATAATAGTCATAAAATTAATCGCTGGGCTTGAAAACAGTATACAGGACAGCAGAGAATCTCTTGCTACAGAGATCAAGGGACTAAGGAACAGTCACGAGGAGCTGAAAAACGCTTTAAACGAAATGCATAACAAAATGGAAACCACCACAGCTCGGCTTGAAGAGGCAGAGGAGAGAATAGGTGAACTAGAAGATAAAGTTATGGAAAAAGAGGAAGCTGAGAAAAAGAGAGATAAAAAAATCCAGGAGTATGAGGGGAAAATTAGAGAATTAAGTGATACACTAAAAAGAAATAATATACGCATAATTGGTATCCCAGAGGAGGAAGAGAGAGGGAAAGGTGCTGAAGGGGTACTTGAAGAAATCATAGCTGAGAACTTCCCTGAACTGGGGAAGGAAAAAGGCATTGAAATCCAAGAGGCACAGAGAACTCCCTTCAGACGTAACTTGAATCGATCTTCTGCACGACATATCATAGTGAAACTGGCAAAATACAAGGATAAAGAGAAAATTCTGAAAGCAGCAAGGGGTAAACGTGCCCTCACATATAAAGGGAGACCTATAAGACTAGTGACTGATCTCTCTTTTGAAACTTGGCAGGCCAGAAAGAATTGGCAAGAGATTTTCAGGGTGCTAGACAGAAAAAATATGCAGCCAAGAATCCTTTATCCAGCAAGTCTGTCATTTAGAATAGAAGGAGAGATAAAGGTCTTCCCAAACAAACAAAAACTGAAGGAATTTGTCACCACTAAACCAGCCCTACAAGAGATCCTAAGGGGGACCCTGTGAGACAAAGTCCCAGAGACATCACTATAAGCATAAAACATACAGACATCACAATGACTCTAAACCCGTATCTTTCTATAATAACACTGAATGTAAATGGATTAAATGCGCCAACCAAAAGACATAGGGTATCAGAATGGATAAAAAAACAAGACCCATCTATTTGCTGTCTACAAGAGACTCATTTTAGACCTGAGGACACCTTTAGATTGAGAGTGAGGGGATGGAGAACTATTTATCATGCGACTGGAAGCCAAAAGAAAGCTGGAGTAGCCATACTTATATCAGACAAACTAGACTTTAAATTAAAGGCTGTAACAAGAGATGAAGAAGGACATTATATAATAGTTACAGGGTCTATCCATCAGGAAGAGCTAACAATTATCAATGTCTATGCACCGAATACCGGAGCCCCCAAATATATAAAACAATTACTCATAAACATAAGCAACCTTATTGATAAGAATGTGGTAATTGCAGGGGACTTTAATACACCACTTACAGAAATGGATAGATCAACTAGACACACGGTCAATAAAGAAACAAGGGCCCTGAATGAGACATTGGATGAGATGGACTTGACAGATATATTTAGAACTCTGCATCCCAAAGCAACAGAATATACTTTCTTCTCGAGTGCACATGGAACATTCTCCAAGATAGATCATATACTGGGTCACAAAACAGCCCTTCATAAGTTTACAAGAATTGAAATTATACCATGCTTACTTTCAGACCACAATGCCATGAAGCTTGAAATCAACCACAGGAAAAAGTCTGGAAAACCTCCAAAAGCATGGAGGTTAAAGAACACCCTACTAACGAATGAGTGGGTCAACCAGGCAATTAGAGAAGAAATTAAAAAATATATGGAAACAAACGAAAATGAAAATACAACAATCCAAACGCTTTGGGACGCAGCAAAGGCAGTCCTGAGAGGAAAATACATTGCAATCCAGGCCTATCTCAAGAAACAAGAAAAATCCCAAATACAAAATCTAACAGCACACCTAAAGGAACTAGAAGCAGAACAGCAAAGGCAGCCTAAGCCCAGCAGAAGAAGAGAAATAATAAAGATCAGAGCAGAAATAAACAATATAGAAACTAAAAAAACTGTAGAGCAGATCAACGAAACCAAGAGTTGGTTTTTTGAAAAAATAAACAAAATTGACAAACCTCTAGCCAGGCTTCTCAAAAAGAAAAGGGAGATGACCCAAATAGATAAAATCATGAATGAAAATGGAACTATTACAACCAATCCCTCAGAGATACAAACAATTATCAGGGAATACTATGAAAACTTATATGCCAACAAATTGGACAACCTGGAAGAAATGGACGAATTCCTGAACACCCACACGCTTCCAAAACTCAATCAGGAGGAAATAGAAAGCTTGAACAGACCCATAACCAGCGAAGAAATTGAATCGGTTATCAAAAATCTCCCAACAAATAAGAGTCCAGGACCAGATGGCTTCCCAGGGGAGTTCTACCAGACGTTTAAAGCAGAGATAATACCTATCCTTCTCAAGCTATTCCAAGAAATAGAAAGGGAAGGAAAACTTCCAGACTCATTCTATGAAGCCAGTATTACTTTGATTCCTAAACCAGACAGAGACCCAGTAAAAAAAGAGAACTACAGGCCAATATCCCTGATGAATATGGATGCAAAAATTCTCAATAAGATACTAGCAAATCGAATTCAACGGCATATAAAAAGAATTATTCACCATGATCAAGTGGGATTCATTCCTGGGATGCAGGGCTGGTTCAACATTCGCAAATCAATCAACGTGATACATCACATTAACAAAAAAAGAGAGAAGAACCATATGATCCTGTCAATCGATGCAGAAAAGGCCTTCGACAAAATCCAGCACCCTTTCTTAATAAAAACCCTTGAGAAAGTCGGGATAGAAGGAACATACTTAAAGATCATAAAAGCCATTTATGAAAAGCCCACAGCTAACATCATCCTCAACGGGGAAAAACTGAAAGCTTTTTCCCTGAGATCAGGAACACGACAAGGATGCCCACTCTCACCGCTGCTGTTTAACATAGTGCTGGAAGTTCTAGCATCAGCAATCAGACAACAAAAGGAAATCAAAGGCATCAAAATTGGCAAAGATGAAGTCAAGCTTTCGCTTTTTGCAGATGACATGATATTATACATGGAAAATCCGATAGACTCCACCAAAAGTCTGCTAGAACTGATACAGGAATTCAGCAAAGTTGCAGGATACAAAATCAATGTACAGAAATCAGTTGCATTCTTATACACTAACAATGAAGCAACAGAAAGACAAATAAAGAAACTGATCCCATTCACAATTGCACCAAGAAGCATAAAATACCTAGGAATAAATCTAACCAAAGATGTAAAGGATCTGTATGCTGAAAACTATAGAAAGCTTCTGAAGGAAATTGAAGAAGATTTAAAGAAATGGAAAGACATTCCCTGCTCATGGATTGGAAAAATAAATATTGTCAAAATGTCAATACTACCCAAAGCTATCTACACATTCAACGCAATCCCAATCAAAATTGCACCAGCATTCTTCTCAAAACTAGAACAAGCAATCCTAAAATTCATATGGAACCACAAAAGGCCCCGAATAGCCAAAGGAATTTTGAAGAAGAAGACCAAAGCAGGAGGCATCACAATCCCAGACTTTAGCCTCTACTACAAAGCTGTCATCATCAAGACAGCATGGTATTGGCACCAAAACAGACACATAGACCAATGGAATAGAATAGAAACCCCAGAACTAGACCCACAAACGTATGGCCAACTCATCTTTGACAAAGCAGGAAAGAACATCCAATGGAAAAAAGACAGCCTCTTTAACAAATGGTGCTGGGAGAACTGGACAGCAACATGCAGAAGGTTGAAACTAGACCACTTTCTCACACCATTCACAAAAATAAACTCAAAATGGATAAAGGACCTAAATGTGAGACAGGAAACCATCAAAACCTTAGAGGAGAAAGCAGGAAAAGACCTCTCTGACCTCAGCCGTAGCAATCTCTTACTCGACACATCCCCAAAGGCAAGGGAATTAAAAGCAAAAGTGAATTACTGGGACCTTATGAAGATAAAAAGCTTCTGCACAGCAAAGGAAACAACCAACAAAACTAAAAGGCAACCAACGGAATGGGAAAAGATATTTGCAAATGACATATCGGACAAAGGGCTAGTATCCAAAATCTATAAAGAGCTCACCAAATTCCACACCCAAAAAACAAATAACCCAGTGAAGAAATGGGCAGAAAACATGAATAGACACTTCTCTAAAGAAGACATCCGGATGGCCAACAGACACATGAAAAGATGTTCAGCGTCGCTCCTTATCAGGGAAATACAAATCAAAACCACACTCAGGTATCACCTCACGCCAGTCAGAGTGGCCAAAATGAACAAATCAGGAGACTATAGATGCTGGAGAGGATGTGGAGAAACGGGAACCCTCTTGCACTGTTGGTGGGAATGCAAATTGGTGCAGCCGCTCTGGAAAGCAGTGTGGAGGTTCCTCAGAAAATTAAAAATAGACCTACCCTATGACCCAGCAATAGCACTGCTAGGAATTTATCCAAGGGATACAGGAGCACTGATGCATAGGGCCACTTGTACCCCAATGTTCATAGCAGCACTCTCAACAATAGCCAAATTATGGAAAGAGCCTAAATGTCCATCAACTGATGAATGGATAAAGAAATAGTGGTTTATATACACAATGGAATATTACGTGGCAATGAGAAAAAATGAAATATGGCCTTTTGTAGCAACGTGGATGGAACTGGAGAGTGTGATGCTAAGTGAAATAAGCCATACAGAGAAAGACAGATACCATATGGTCTCACTCTTATGTGGATCCTGAGAAACTTAACAGGAACCCATGGGGGAGGGGAAGGAAAAAAAAAAAAAAAAAGAGGTTAGAAAGGGAGAGAGCCAAAGCATAAGAGACTGTTAAAAACTGAGAACAAACTGAGGGTTGATGGGGGGTGGGAGGGAGGAGAGGGTGGGTGATGGGTATTGAGGAGGGCACCTTTTGGGATGAGCACTGGGTGTTGTATGGAAACCAATTTGTCAATAAATTTCAGAAAAAAAAAAAAAAAAAAAAAAAAAAAAAAAAAAAAACTAAATATGACCCCAGCAAAAAAAAAAATAAAAAAATAAAAAAATAAATATGGCATGACCTCAAATTTTCCATTACCACCTTCTTCCCCTAGGAACTCAGTCAGGTCACGTCCATGATACTTCACTATCTAGAAACACATTACATTTCAAACTTGTATTTTTTCCATTTATTTTAAACACCAATAAAGGCTATTAAAAATGTATCTTAAATCTTGATATTAACAAATATAATTTCAAAAGTCAGAAAAAATTGGGATGACCAATTTTCTTTGGCAATGCTACTATCATTGCATATAGTTTTTACGATCCTTTGGGATCCCTGAGTTAGTAAAGGTATGTATTTGGTTTGAGGACAGATTAAAAAAAATAATAAACACATGGCAATTAATCCAAATAATGATGAAATACTCAAAGGAATTGGAAGATGAAACTACTACATCCTATTGAAAACACTTTGACCTGGATAGTAAATTTGGTTCAGACTAAACAAACACTAGATTAATAAAAGAGACCAAAACATAAAAAAGTTAAGCTTGGAAAGTTAAACAGTAAGAGGAAGAATTCTAAAAACTGAAATAAACAATAAACACAGACAGCAAGAATTTTACTACCTTCAGGCCGATATTGTGCAACAATCGTGACAGCTTGGCCAGCATTTTTCAAAGCGGCTGCTGCCTGCTCATGGCTGGCAGTTCTGAGGTCAACACTGTTTACCTGTAAATCAAATTGAATTTTAAATTTGAAAGAAATTATGCATACTGATTAGAAACCACAATAGCCTGTTCTTTGAGTAGGCACAGTTAAAAAAAAATAATTTGCAATTACTTTATCATTAAAGTATTTTCTTGTTCCGACTTACTAAAATACATCATATATTTCAACAGAATGTTACTATCAATGAAAACAATTTTACTCACTAAAAATACTCTGCTTAACGTCAAGTGAGCAAAACCAAAATTTTCCCCAAGTTTTCTGGGAAGTTGTTCACCAATCCTTTGGGAAACATACCTTAATTTGATAACCTGAAATATCAACAAGTGTCATTATTTTGTATAGTTCATTTCACTAGTAACTCAAGCAATGAGAGGGACGTTCATTTTGTATATAGCATCTTTTCAACTCCTGCCATATTTTTACTCCTATTACTCATTTCAGTTC
This sequence comes from Prionailurus viverrinus, assembly GCF_022837055.1. Classification (NCBI taxonomy): domain Eukaryota; kingdom Metazoa; phylum Chordata; class Mammalia; order Carnivora; family Felidae; genus Prionailurus; species Prionailurus viverrinus. The sequence goes on along the minus strand of NC_062569.1, from coordinate 86,832,081 downwards.
CAATTTTCTTCCTTCCTTCCCCAAACTAAGCCTCTGTTCTTTTGGAGTAACAGAAAGGCAATTGTTTAAAAGTGTTAAAATTGCTCAGATTTCAAGGGCTGACATTTAAAGAGAGAAAACGTTATCAAATGAACAAGGCATTTGTTTGAACAATGTTTTGTACGCAGGGCCCTTCCCTGGCCAAAATAATTACTGAGGTGATCAATTCCACTCCAGAATAAGCAACTTAATTTTTATTTCTGAAAGGCTGCTGATACCTAGTATATGCTGCAAGCACACTATCTTAAGAGCCTATACCTTTCCCACTATTAGCAAAAATTAAATGGACATTCAGGGAAGCATTATATTTAAATGACAATAGCTTTAAATACTTAAGTTGTCTCCCCACCCCGCCAAGAACCAGCAATAAATAGACTATAGTAATGCCTGAAACCTTGATCAAATATTTCTGGAAAGGAAGAAGAACTGTCATGCAATTTTTATATGAAAGCCTGTTTTGTTGACATCAAATCTCAAACCTGTTAAAGCTCACATACCAATTTTGGAAAAAATGACTATAAGCCCAGAAATTCTTAGGATTATAAAATTTATATAAAAAAACATTTTAACCATGTAAAGACCTGATATTTGATATTATGTATAAAGGATGTCATTATGCAGCTAAGTTAAAACAAACACATATATTTTTACTTTTTATTTTGAGAGAGAGAGAGGGAGTGAGTGAGCATTTGAGTGGGGGAGAGGGACAGAGGGAGAATCTTAATCAGGTTCCATGCTCAGTGCAGAGCCTGACACAGGGTTCAATCCCACGACCCTGGGATCATGACCCAAGCTGAAATCAAGAGTTGGACAGACAACCAACTGAGCTACCCACTTTTTTTTTTAAGTTGTAATTTAAATTCCACTTAGTATACAGTGTAATATTAGTTTTAGTTGTACAATTTAGTGATTCAACACTTACATACAACACCTGGTGCTCATTACAAGGGCACTCCTTAATCCCCATCACCTATTTAACCCATTCCCCCAGCCACCTCCCCTCTTGGTAACCAGAGAGTTCTCCATAGTTACTGTTTCATGGTTTGCCTCTCTCTTTCCCTTAGTTCATTTGTTTTGTTTCTTAAATTCCACAAATGAGACAAATGATATTTTTCTTTCTCAGACTTATTTCATTTAGCATAATACTCTCCAGCTCCATATAGAGCTATGTTGTTGCAATGGCAAGATTTCATTCTTTTTTTATGGCTGAGTAACATTCTCGTGTGTGTGTGTGTGTGTGTGTGTGTGTGTGTGTGTATACACACACTACATCTTCTTTATCCATTCATCAGTTGATGGACATTTGGACTGTTTCCATATTTGGCTACTGTAGATAATGCTGCTATAAACACTGGGATACATATATTCCTTTGAATTAGTATTTTTGTATTCTTTGGGAAAATACCTAGTAGTTCTTGAATGAAAATCAAGATCCAAAAAAATCTGAATCTAAAAAAATGTAACATAATGTGGTTTTATTAGAGATTATCTCTAGCTAAAGACTATTAAAAAGTTTACAATATGTAAGTAGTTCTGCTTTTTTTTTTAAAAAAAATGTTTTTTTGAGAGAGAGAGAGCACGAACAGGGGAGTGGCAGAGAGAGAGGGACCAAGCAGTCTCCACAGTGTCAGCCCAGAGCCTGATGTGGGGCTTGATCTCATGAACAGTGAGATCACGACATGAGCCGAAATCAAGAGTCTGGCACTTAACTGACTGAGCCAATCAGGCACCCCTAAATAGACCTAGTCTGAGCATAAAGTATAACTAATTCCTAATTCCCTAAAGAATAAACTAGGGAAGAAATTTAAAGGAAGAGAAATTTTCATAGATAGTTGTAGAAAAGGTAATTCTTAATGAATTATTCCTGAGCAGCAAATCTTTCTGTTACAGAAGAGATCTGAAGACAACTTATACAGATTCAAAAGAGAATAATTTGTTAACAAGACTACAAATTAAAAACTTTCCAAAATCTACTGAACATTTTAACAGAAAATACAGTATCAAGGATATTTTAAAAGAAATCCTTGCACTGAGAGACATATTTATGTAAATAGCCTTAAGTCACTTTTTTATACATATAATTTACATAAAATTCACACTTTCAACGTGTACAATTGAGTGGTTCTCAGAACATTCAAAAGGATGTGCAATTATCACCATGATCTAATTCCAAACATTTTCATTACCTCAAAAAGAAACGCACTACCCATTATAAGCCATTCTCCTCTTCCCTCAGCTCCTGGCAACTACTAACCTACTTTCTGACTCCATGGATATGTCTGTTTTCTACATTTTAAATAAATGGGATACTGATACTATGATATGTAGCCATTGTGTCAGCTTCTTTCATTTAGCATGTTTTCATGGTTCATCCTTGTAGCATGTATCAGTGCTCCATTACTTATTATGGCTGAATAATACTCTATTGTATTATTCTACATTCTACATTTTATCTACATTGTTAATTTTATTCCTCAGTATTTTACTCTTTTAAATATTGTCATGTGTGAAATTGTTTTCTTAGTTCCACTTTCAGGTTGTTTAATGCTGGTATACAGAAACATAGCTGTCTCTTGTATGGTGATTTGCTCTCCTGCAAAATTGCTGAACTTGTTTATTAGTTCTAGTAGCTTTTTTGTTGTGGTTGGATTTTCTAAGACTGTCTATATATAAGAGATCATGGCATCTGCAAATAGAGATAGTTTTCCTTTAAATCTGGAAGCCTCTTTTTTTTTTTTTCCTTGTAACCACCCTGTCTAGAAACTCCAGTACAGCACTGAAAATGAGCAGCAGAAGCGGACACGCTTGTCTTGTGATCTTAGAGGGAGAGCTTTCATTTTTTAGCATTTAGTATGATGTAAGCTATTGGTTCTTCATAGAGACCCTTTAGCACGTTGAGAAAGTTCTATTCCTAATTTGTTTAGTGTTTTTATGATGTAAAGGTGTTGGTTTTTGAGAAGTGTTTTCTGTGACTATTGAGATGACTGTATCATTTATGTCCTTTATTAATAAGTGTCTTAGTTTGATTGGTTTTCTTATGTTGAACCAACTATTCATTCCTTAATCCCATAAATTACACTTGATTATGGTGTAAAGTTCCCTTTTTATGCTGGTGTATAATCTTTTTTTATCCTGCTGGATCCAGTTTGCAATTCTGTTAAGGATTTTTTCATCTATATACATAAGGAATATTGGTTTCTTGTTTTTTCTTCCTATGATGTCTTTGTTGGTTTGATAAAAGAACAATGCATGGCTTCATAGAATGAGTTGGGAAGTGCTCTTCATGCCTATTCCTTTTTTGGGAAGTTTGTGAATGACTGGTGTTAATTCTTCTTTAAATGTTTGGTAGACCATACCAGTGAAAACCATCTGGTCCGGCTTTTACCTTTGTGAAACATTTTGATTATCAATTCAGTCTTCTTAATTGTTACAGGTCTATACAGATTTTCTATTTCTTTTTGAGTCAGTTTCAATAGTTTATGTCTTTCTAGAAATTTATCAACACTTACATACATTATAAAATATACTTTGTCTTCACTAACAATTTTTATCTTTTCTTTGATATTAGTATAGCCACTCTTCAGTGTTTCTTGGTTACTGCTTGCATAGTGAATCTTTTCCAACTTTTTAATCTTTGTTAAAAATAAACCACTGTCTTTGAATCTAAAGTGTGTCTGTTACAGACAGCATATAGTTGGATCCCGCTGTTTAATCTACCCTGTCAATATCTTTTAACTGGAGTGTTTAATTCATTTACATTTAATGTAGTTGAAAAAGATTTGTCGTCTATTTTGCTGTATTCTTCATGCCTGATATATTTTTTGTTCCTCTATTCCTCCATTTCTACCTTCTTTTGTTAAACAGATACTTTCTATTGTACCATTTTAATTCCCTTGTTTATTATATATATTTTCCATTATTAGCCTAGTGGTTTCTCTGGATTATAATTAACCTAATGATCTACTTTAGATTAAATACCAACTTAATTTCAATGGCATATAAAAGCTCTGCTCCTATACAGCTCTGTGGTCTCTACCTGCCTTGTGATAAATTACATCTTTATAAAGTGTGCGCCCATCAACACAGATTAAAGTTATTGCTTTATTCAGCTGTCTTTTAAATCAGATAGTAAAAAAAAGAGTTACAAATAAAAAAATACACTTATATGTTTCTGTTTTGTATTTACCTATGTAGTTCCATTTAATAACACTCTTTATTTCTTCATATGGATTTAGGTTACTCTCCAGTGTCCTTTCATTTTAGTCTGAAGGATTCCCTTTAGTATTTCTTATACAACAGATCTACTAGAGATGAACTTCCTCAGCTTTTGCTTACTTGGAAATGTCTTGATTTGTTCTTCGCTTCTGAAGGACAATTTTGCTCCTGGATATAGAATCCTTGGTTAATACCATTTTTCTTTCAGAACTTTGAATAGGTCATCCTATTGCTTTCTGGCTTACACTGTGTTTGATAACATATTAGATGCTAATCTTACTGAAGATCTCCTGTATGTAATGAATCATTTTCCTCTACTTTCAAGGTTCAATCTTTGTCTTTTGATAGTTTGATTATGATATGTGCATGGTTTGGATCTCTTCAAGTTTATTCTACTTGTAGTTCATTAAGCTTCTCGGATGCGTACAATGTTTCTCATCACATTTAAAGTTTTCAGTCATTATTTACTCAATATTCTTTCTGCCCCTTCCTATCTTTCTTGTCATTCTGTGACTACATATAAATATACATTATGTATATGTTGTACATTTGATGATATCCCACAGAGGCTCTGTTAATTTTTCTTCATTCTTTTTTCTTTCTGTTCTTCAGTGTGGATAATATCACTAGACATATCTTCAAGTTTGCTATTTTTTTCTTCTGCTAGCTCATATCTGTTGAGTTTGTCTAGAGTATTTTTGCATTTTAGTTACTGTATTTTTTACCTGCAGAATTTCTATTTGGTTCTTTTTTCTTTTATCTATTTATTAAAGTTTTTTTGAGGTTTATTTTTGAGAGAGAGAGAGAGAGAGAGAGAGAGCGAGCGAGCATGAGTGGGGGAGGGGCAGAGAGACAGAGACACAGAATCCAAAGCAGACTCCAGGCTTTGAGTTTGTCAGCATAGAGCCTGATGCGGTGCTCCAACTCACGCAACTGTGAGATCATGACTTGAGCCAAAGTCAGAGGCTTAACCAATTGAGCCACCCAGGCGACTCAGTTCTTTTTTCTAATAGAAATCTCTTTATTGAATTCTCTTCTTGTTGAGAATATTGTTCGTTTATTTTTCCCTTTCATTCTTTAGTTCTTTGAACATATTTAAAATATCTGATTTGAAGTCTTGGTTTAGTAAGTCCAATGTTGGGCTCCCTTAGGGGCAGTTTCTACTGACTGCTTTTTTCCTGTGTACAGGCCTTATTTTCTTGTTTTTCTGCATGTCTCATGGTTTTTTGTGGAAAACTAGACATTTAAAATAATACAATGTGCAACTGTGGAAATCAGATATGTCTTTCTGCCCAGGGCTTGTTATTGTTGCTGATTATAGTCATTTTTGGTGACTTCTGAATTCTATGAAGTTTGTATTTTGTGATGTGTGTGCCAATGAAGTCTCTGCCTTGTTAGCTTAGTGGTCAGTTAATGACTGGAAAGAGATTTCGTTAAATGCCTGGCCTCTTTGCTGAAGGGCTCTGTGTGTATGCTGTGTGATGTTTTCAACACGCAGCTAGGCAACTGATAACTCTGACTTAACTATCATTTCCTGTCTGCCTAGAGCATCACAGTCGGCCAGAGGTGTGAGTTTAGGACCTTTCCTGAGTATGTACACAGTCCAGGACCTACATGTGTCTTCCTAGGTTCCAAGGAATATGTCATAGTTTTTCAAGGCCCTAATGGAGAGCTCATTCCCCACTTTTTCCTTTTAAGCTTTTGATTAACTTACTGATTGCCTCAACTATTATCCAATGTGTCAGGCAGCCATAATGTGCCTATAATTGTTTTGACAATTAGCCCAGAGAAAAAGGCTTTTGAATCAGGTTAATACAGAGAGCCTTCCAAAGGGGTTTTAAAGAACCACCAAACAGGTCAAATTATGACAATTCTCTGGAAAAGAGGCTCTGAAAGTTCTACCTCCATTCTGCTCTCTAGTGGCTGTGACGCACTGGTTTTCACTGTAAATGTGGACTATTTTTCAAGGTTACTGTGATGCTGGAGAACAGGGGATGGGACTTAGGTAAGTTAAAACCCCCTAAGCTCACTCTTATGAAGGTTCAGTCCTCTGCTTCTTTTATTTTGAATAAACACTTCCTGAATTGCTGCAAGCCTTTGGTTAATTTCCAGAGTTCTGAACAACTTTATTCTGACAATTGTGTCCACTTTTCTCACTGCCTTTATAGAAGAGGGAATTTTTGTTGAAGTCTTTTGGGTCACTTGTGATTCTAAGATTCTAGGAGTCTAGATTTTCAGCAAATATAAATTATATTCTCCACCATACTTGTCATCATTGGAAATAACAGTAATACCTCATTTATACCATATTGAAAAATGTAGTGTTCTATATATGTAATGAATTTTTAAAATATTTTTTAATGTTTATTTTTGAGAGAGAGAGAGAGACAGAGAGAGAGATGGAGCATGAGCAAGGGAGGGTAGAGAGGGAGACACAGAATCTGAAGCAGGCTCCAGGCTCCAGCTGTCAGCACAGAGCCTTGACACGGGGCTCGAACCCACGAACCATGAGATCATAACTTGAGTCGAAGTTGGGTGCTTAACCAATTGAGCCACCCAGGTGTTCCTATATGTAATGAATCTTGATTTCAAAGCTTCTTTCTTCAACAAAATTAAATATATCAAAAAGAATATTTTATAAAACCTATGATTTATTTCCATGCCTTCCCAACTAATTTATTTATATTTTTCTTAATGATGTGGGTTATCATTAAGAACATCAAGGGGTGCCTGGGTGGCTCAGTTGGTTAAGTGTCCAACTTTAGCTCAGGTCATGATCTCATGGTTTGTGAGTTTGAGCCCTGCGTTGGGATCTGTGCTGACAGTTCAGAGCCTGGAGTCTGCTTCAGATTCTGTCTCTCCCTCTCTCTGCCCCACCCATGCTTGCACTATCTCTCTTGAAAATAAATTAAGCAAAACAAAAGCAAAAACAAAAACAAAAACAAAAAAAAAGAAAAGGAACATCAAGAGATGCCTGGGTGGCTCAGTAGGTTGAGCATCTGACTTCGGCACAGGTCATGATCTCACACTACTTGTGGGTTTGAGCCCCGCGTTAGGCTCTGTACTGACAGCTCGGAGCCTGGAGCCAGCTTCAGAATTCTGCCTTTGTGTCTCTGCCCCTCCCCTGCTCATGCTCTGTCTCTCTTTCTCTCTTTGAAGTATAAAATAAAAACAAAAAAACAAAACAACATCAGTAAGAGGGATGGTCTTTAGAACAGTAATTCACAAAGTTTGGTTCCAGGAGCAGCAACATCAGTATCTCGTGGAAACTTGTTAGGAATACAAAATTTTAGAATCTACCCAAGTCAGGGGCACCTGGGTGGCTCAGTCGGTTGGGCATCTGACTTCGGCTCAAGTCATGATCTCACAGTTTGTGAGTTTGAAGCCTGTATCGGGCTCTGTGCTGATAGCTCAGAGCCTGGAACCTGTTTCAGATTCTGTGTTTCCCTCTCTCTCTAACCCTCTCCAGCTCTCACTCTCTCAAAAAAAAAAAAAAATAAATAATAAACATTAAAAAAAAAGATAAAAAAGATTTTAAAAATCTGTTAAAAAAAAAAAGAAGCTACCCAAGTCATACTGAGTTGGAAGCTTTGGGGATGGGGTCTAAGAGTGCTTTGTTTTTGTTTTTTAATATTTTTTTAAAATGTTTATTTTTGAGAGACAGAGTGAGAGAGAGCACATGCCCCTAAGAATGCTTTTTAACAAGGCTTTAAGGTGATCGTGATTCAAGGTGAAAATTGAAAACAGCTAAACTTTGTCTAATGAGGTATTTAGTTTGTTCCTAACAGGGTTTTTAGTTTTTTTCTCTTGCTCCTGAGGTTTTTTTATTGCTCTCAGGGTATATGCCTAGAGAAGCTTAGTAAGCATTAAAATTTTAAGGCTACTGATGCATACAGCCTCAAAAGCCTGTATGTAACTTACACTGACATTAGGGTAACCAAGTGGCCTGCCTAGACTGTCTGGGATTTTCAGTTTTAAAATTGAGACTAAAGGGATTTCCAGACATGGGGCTTTAAGTTCTAGAACTGGAAAAGTTCTGGGTCAACCAGGTTATGTTGGTCAGTCTAACATACTCTAGCAGTGTGTCAGTGACCCATATAAAATTGTTCCATATGGACAATTCAAAAACATCTATTTTTGCTTTGAAGTTTTTACACCTAACTCTAAGCCAACTGAAAATTTATTTTGACACAAGGTGTGAAGTGAGGCTCTAAGCTAATTTTACTCCCCTAAACAACTAGCTAATTTGTCCAATATTTATTTTTAACAAATTCATTCTTTACCACCAATTTGTCCTTATCATACTATAACTTATTTTAAAAAATTTAAGTTCCAGTATAAAAGTAAAAGCAATAAAATATACAAATTAGAACACTTCAGTTGGAAGAATTTTCAACAACTATATACACCCATGAAACAATTCCAAACAAGATATATACCCTCCCTTTCCATCATTCAACTCAGAAATTTCCATTGTGCCACTTTAAAATCAGTACAATTACAACTACTTTCTGACTTCTATCAGTAGAAATTATTGTCTGCTCATGATTATCATTTAACTGGATTCATACTGTCTGTGTTTTTGTGGTATGTTTTATTTTACTCAATGTGATATTTTTTAGTGTTATGTATGTTGTTGTGGGTGTCAGTTTGTTACTTTGTTTAAATGCACTCCAATTTATTTAGCTATTTTGTTATTGATGGACACTTGAGTCATTTCCAGATCTGACTGATTATCAATAAGGCCGTTATGAACATTTCTGTTTAAGTGCTTCTGTAGACATGATTTCTTGGGTAAAATCTGGGTGATCTTGTAGTGGTTGTATAATATGCCCACCAGTAATGAGAGCTATCAGTCCTCCACATCCTCATATTTGTCCTTTTTTTTTTTTTTTTTTCCATCTTTAGCCATTCAACTGGGTGGGATATGGGATACGTTACAACTCCCACTCCTAAAGTTAAAAATCCACACATAACTCTTGACTCTCCAAAATCTTAATAGCCTATTGTTGACTAGAAGCCTTTCCATTTGTATGCTATACGTATTATATACTGTATTTTTATAATAAACTACAGAAAATGTTATTAAGAAAATCACAAGGAAAATACATTTACCATACTATACTGTATTTATCAAAAAAATCTATATATAAGCGGACATGTGCAGTTTAACCCCCATGTTGTTCAAGGATAACCCCTATCTCATTTTAGTTAGGCATAATTTATATTCAATAATCTTTTTAGTTTACAGTTAAAAGAGTTTTGACAACTGCCTATGTTGAGTAGATATTGTCACAATCAGATACAGAAAATTGACATCACTCCCACCCAGATTCTTCCAAATGCCTTTATTCATTGTGGGTTTTGGGTTTTTTTTGTTGTTGCACTGCCCTGATGCCTAACGTTAAGTACCTTTTCATGTGTTTATAGGCCATTCACATATCTTGTGAAATATATGTTTAACTCTTTTGCTCATTTTTAAAACTGGGTTACTCATCTTTCTATTGTTAATTTGTGAGAGATGTTTATGTATTCTGGATACAAGTCCTTTATCAGATATATGTACTAAGAATGGTTTTTCCTTCTCTGTGGCTTGCCAATTTGGCTCTTAATGCACATTTTTTATGGTTAGTATTGTATGTACCGTTGCAAAGATATCCTCCTATAAGTTTTCTCTAGGAGGATTATGGTTTGGGCTGTACATTTAGATTTATAATCCATGTAGAATTAATTTTTAGGGCACCTGGAGGGCTCAGTTGGTTAAGTGTTCAACTCTTGATTCTGGCTCAGGTAAGATCCCACAGCCATAAGATAGAGCCCCATGTTGGGTTCCCTGTTGTTTTGGCTGGGGCGCCTGGGTGGCTTAGTTGGTTAAGTGTCCAACTTCAGCTCAGGTCATGATCTCATGGCTTGTGGGTTTGAGCCCCGCGTTGGGCTCTGTGCTGACAGCTCAAAGGCTGGAGCCTACTTCAGATTGTGTGTCTCCAACTCTCTGCCTCTCCTCCACTCACGCTCTGTCTCTCTCTTTGTATCTCACTCTCTCTCAAAAATAAATAAACATTAAAAAAAATTAGTTTTGGCTTAAAGAGCAGATTAGACATAGATGAAGAAAATTTATGAACTAGAAAACATATCTGACTGAAATTAAGTACAAGAAGACAGAGTTAATAAATATGACACTGGGATTAAAAGACATGCAGGACAAGATGATAACCTCCTCTTACAGGAACTGAAGAAAGAGAGAATCTATACGATGTGGGAAAGGCAAAATTTGAAAAAATACTGGCTAAGATTCCAGAATTGATTAAAGACGGAACTTCTCTGATCCAGGAAGCTCAACAAATCTTAAACAGAAAAAATAATAAGCTAGACATAATCATATTTTAATTAAACTGTAGTACACCAAAAAGTAAGAGACTTTAAAAAAAAACAATAAGTGAGGGGCGCCTGGGTGGCTCAGTCGGTTAAGTGTCCGACTTTGGCTTAGGTCATGATTTCATGGTTTGTGGGTTTGAGCCCTGCATCGGGCTCTGTGCTGACAGCTCAGAGCCTGGAGCCTGTTTCGGATTCTGTGTTTCCTCCTCTCTCTGCCCCTCTCATGCTCATGCTCTGTCTCTCTCTGTCTCTCAATAATAAATACACGTTAAAAAAAAATTTTTTTTTAAATAAGTGAAAAAAGAAAAACCAAATCACTTACAAATAAATAAGACATAGTGCAGATCTTTTTTGTTAAATACAAAAAAAGAAGCTTGATAGCATACAACATTATCTTCAAAGTATTGAGAGACAACAGCTGTCACTCCAGCACATTAGATTGCATCATATACACAACTGAGGATGAAGTAAAGATATTTTCAGACAAACTCTATGATTATTTATCATTAAGAAATTATTGCTGAATGAACAATCTAAAGATTCCCAATAAGGTACATTTGGGTATTTGAAAAATATTTTAGCTTTTAAAAATGACCAGGAGAGCGCCTGGGTGGCTCAGTCAGTTAAGCGCCCTACTTCAGCTCAGGTCATGATCTCATAGTCCGTGAGTTTGAGCCCCGTGTCAGACTCTGTGCTGACAGCTCAGAGCCTGGAGCCTGCTTCAGATTCTGTGTCTTCCTCTCTCTCTGTCCCTCCCCCACTTGTACTCTCTCTCTCAAAAATAAATAATCATTTAAAAAAAGTTATTAAAAAAAATCTTTAGGGGTGCCTGGGTGGTTCTGTCAGTTAAGTATCTGACTTCGGCTCAGGTCATGATCTCGTAGCTTGTGGGTTCGAGCCCTGCGTTGGGCTCTGTGCTGACAGCTCAGAGCCTGGAGCCTGCTTCAGATTCTGTGTCTCCCTCTCTCTCTGCCTCTCCCCTGCTCATGCTCTGTCTCTCTCTGTCTCAAAAATAAATAAAAACATTAAAAAAAATGTTTTTTAAATGACCAGGAAATTTTATTAGCATGTAAAGGATGGGGGCTAGAAAAGCTAAATTTTCTGCAATGAACCAAACAGTCCTACACAACAAATTCAATACCAATGCTGTTAGAGGTCCACTGAAAAATACAGAAGAAGCGAGATAAACAGAAGAGATGATGAACAACAGCAACAAAAATTATAGAACATATGGATTGTTAAAACACAAAAATCAAAATGACTAAGTTTGGGGTATATAAAAATAAAACAGGGGCACCTGGGTGGCTTAGTTGGTTAAGCGTCCAATTTCAGCTCAGGTCATAATCTCACGGTTCGTGAGTTTGAGCCATGCGTTGGGCTCTGTGTTGACAGCTCAGAGCCTGGAGCCTGCTCCTCCCCCGCTCATGTTGTGTCTCTCTCTCTCTCAAAAATAAATATTAAAAAAAAAATAAATAAATAAATAAAACAGAAGTCAAATACTAGAAACAGCACAAAGGTTTAAGGTTCCCAAAGTCAATGTGTCATTAGGGAGAAGAGTTGAATTTGATCAGTTTTAGCCTAAAATTCTATAGGTAATAACCACATAAACACAAAAACTGAAAGTAAAAAGTGGAGAAAAGATGAGGCAAATATCAAGCAAAAAGAGCCACATTAATATCAGACAATGTAGCTTCTAGGTTAAACACTATTATCTTTTTTTAAAAAAAGCTTTTTTAAAAAATATCAAGCAAAAAAGAGCCACATTAATATCAGACAATATAGCTTCTATGTTAAACACTATTATCTTTTTTAAAAAAATTTTTTTTAGTCTCTATTTTTGAAAGAGAGCGAGCGAGCACGCGCGCACAGGGGAGGGGCAGAGAGAGGAAGGCACAGAATCCGAAGCAGGCTCCAGGCTCTGAGCTGTCAGCACAGAGCCCAATACAGGGCTTGAACCCATGAACCGCGAGATCATGACCTGAGCTGAAGTCAGAGGCTTAATTGATTGAGCCACCCAGGCGTCCCAAATCTTTTAATGTTTATTTTGGAGAGAGAGAGCATGCACACACACGCTAGTTTCAGAGAGGCAGAGAGAGACACAGAATGTGAAGCAGGCTACAGGCTCTGAGCTATCAGCACAGAGCTTGATGTGGGGCTTGAACTCATGAACTGTGAGATCGTGACCTGAGCGAAGTTGAATGAATGTTTGACTGAGCCACCTAGGCACCCCAGGTAAAAACTATTATTATAAATAAAGAGGATTATTACACAATAAAAAAATTATTATGGATTGAATAATAACCACCAGGAAGGAATAATGATTCTAAATTTAGATGCATCTAATAACATGGTTTTGGAGATAAAAAAATAAAAATCACTGCAAGGACAAACTAACTTAATTGCTGAACCCACCATCACATTCAGACAGCCTAAAAAATTTCTTTTAATAATAGATCAAGTAGACAAGATCAAGTAGATTAAAGCATAAAGATCTGCACAACATAAGTAACAAGGTTAATAAACATACCGATAACATTGCAGTCAATAAATAGAGAATACATACTTTCTTCAAGCATATTTATACAGACTGATCCCTCATAGGGAAGTCAAATAACGAAAGAAAATCTATTGTACACAACATGTTCTCTGACATCCCTGCAATCTTACAATTAAGTTGTAAAATGTAAGAAATAACTGAAATATCTCCCACAACTTTAGGATATGAAAAACAAAACTTTTAATAATTAATAGGTCATAGTTAAAATAATAAAAACATTATTTTGATTAACATCTCCTACCGATATAATACGATCTCCTTTTCTGAGCTCTCCACTAAGATCAGCAGGTCCTCCAGCCAAGATAAAGGAAATAAATATGCCTTCTCCATCTTCACCTCCTACAATGTTGAAACCAAGGCCTGTTGAGCCACGATGAAGAACAACTTTTCTAGGTTCTCTAAAAATTAGAAAAATATTGAACACCTTAGAAATTTTATATAGAACTTGACATTCTATCAGTGAGATTTCCCTATTGATAAATCTTATATTATCAAACTATAAAGAAAGCTAGATGAAAGTTAAAAATGTTTTCAAAACAATGGGGTAGAGATTCTAAGACTAGAAATTAAGGTTAGAAAGTGAAAGGAAAAATCCTAATTGTTTTTTTTTTAATTTTAATTTTTTTTTTACATTTATTTATTTTTGAGAGACAGAGAGAGACAGAGTATGAACAGGGGAGGGGCAGAGAGAGAGGGAGACACAGAATCTGAAGCAGGCTCCAGGCTCTGAGCTGTCAGCACAGAGCCCGACACAGGGCTCAAACCCACAAGCCGCGAGATCATGACCTGAGCCAAAGTCAGACACTTAACCACTGAGCCACCCCGGTGCCCCGGAAAAATCCAAATTGTATATAAAAGCTGAAAACCCATGTTAAAAACCCATAATTTTTGTTAAAAAACAAACATGAAACTAAAACAAAAAGAGAAAACAATGTGGTAATAAAAATGACTTAAAGAGCCCTACTCAAGAAATATATACTTTAGAAATATACTCAAGAAATATACACTTTAGAAAAGTTGACGTTGCACACATTTTATTGCCTATGAACCAGTCACTGCCCCTACTTCCTAGATGTTATAAAAGGCAGATAAGATAAGCCTTCGTCTTAGAAAAGGCAGGCCCTTTTCACAGTCTTAAAAGAATGAATCCTGACTAACTTAAGCCAGTCATAGCAATCCCATTCCTCTTTGCTAAGTTGAGGCTATGACCCTATTCTGGCCTCTGAGAAATAAATAAAGCTAAATTTTATTGACATTTCCCAAAGAAAGACCCTAACAAAAACATATTTTGTCCCCTTAGAAAGCACATTTGTTTCCTTCCCTACCAAAATAACACCCACACAAAAAATGAACAATAAAATCACATTACTGGTTTGGATATATTATAGTCATGAAGGTAAGACCAGAAGAATCCTAGAGATACTATGCACCTAAGGATTGCTACACAAATGCTAGAACTGTCCATCTCCAAACTTTTTATATAAAATAAGTAAATACCTTTACTTCTTAAGTCATATCCCTCTACCTCTCTCTGCTATTCATTCATTCTAAGATGAGCCTTTTCCTCCACCTTCATTTAAAATCTTTGAAATCAGAATACATCTTACCACTACTAATGTTTCACATTTGCTGCCAATTATATACATAGTTGTGTGAATACCATTTATACCTTCTGGTGAGACCATGAAAATTCTAGGAGATTATTTTAGACATGATGAAATGCAGAATATCATTTGGAATTAGAATGTATCATTTGGTAAGTATTTTAAAAAATGTAAGCAGATTTTTCTAGAACATTGCAAAAAAGCTACTGGTAACAAAAGGCTTAACAGAAGTAAGTATTCTTTAAGAATGAATTTTAGGGATCCTTCCATATAATGTGGAATTAATCTTAAGTATTCATTAAAAACTTGAAACAGGCATTTTCTAGTCATTCATTTCATCATTAATCAGCTCTGCCAGTTCACTTGAGTTAACAAAATTATGATTGTAAAACCAAACAATATATTGTTTAGGAAATATTAAACAAATATATACATATGTGAAAGAAAAAATGGAATAATAAAACCAAATCCGGGAAAAGAATTTAAGTTGGTAAGGCAGTGTAGGAGAAGCAAGGGAGGATTAGGGCACAAAATAGGTTTCACTATATTGGTGATGTTTTATTTCGTTGTTAGGTGACAGACTCATAGTTTAAGGTTTCTGCTATGCTTTAAATCATATATATGGGGTGGGGGGTGGAGGGATGGGTTAAATGACTGATGGGTATTAAAGAGGGCACTTGTGATGAGCACTGGGTGTTGTATGTAAGTGATCACTAAATTCTACACCTGAAACTAATATTACACTGTGTGTTAACTGGAATTTAAATTAAAACTTGAAAATATGTATATATATATATATATATATATATATATATATATATATATATATTATATATATATATATATATATATACATGAAGCAAAAAATAACAAACCATATATGAATTATAGTTTTACATTAGCAAACAATACACTAAAAATACCCTGCTAAGATCCAACAGTATTTCAGAGGAAAATAAATTCAGATTTTTCAAATATTGTAAGATGTTCAGCATCATTAGTTATTAGAGAAATGCATGCAAATCACGAGATATGTCCCACTTACTGCAATGGCTATGAAATAGAACAGAAAAAACAAGTATTGGTGAGGATGTAGAGAAACTGGAACCCTCATAAATTGATGGTGGGAATGTAAAATGGTGTGGCTGCTACAGAAAACAAATGGTTCCTCATAAACATAAACAAACATACATTTACCATATTACTTAGCAATTCCACTCCTCAGTATATATCTAAAGGAAGTGAAAGTAAGGATGCGAGCAGATACTTGCATGCCAATGTTTGTCACAGCATTATTCTTAATACCCAAAAGGTGGGAACCACCCAAGTGTCCATCAAGAGATGAATGGATAAATAAATGTGGTATATACAAATAATGGGATATTATTCGGCAATAAGGAATTAAGTTCTGATATATGCTACAACATGGATGAATCTTAACATTAGCTAAATGAAAGAAGTCAGACACAAAAGAATTGTAAGATTACACTTATACAAACAATCTAGAATAAGCAAATTTCATAGCACACAGAAAGTAGACTAGACAATAGGTTACCATGGACTGGGAGGACAAGGAAATGGAATTACTGCTTAATGGTTAGAGTTTATCTGAGGTGATAAAAAGGTTCTGGAAATAGTGACAATGACTGCATAACACTGTGAATGCAATTAATGCTACTGAATCACACATAAAAAAATTAGTAATGTAATATACTAAAAATTGCTGAGTTGTACATTTTAAATGGGTGACATGTATGATATGTGGATCATATCTCAATGAACCTGTTAAAAAAATAACTTTAGAATCATCAATTTTCTGTATGTTGGGATTTCTTTTCTTTTCCTTTTTTAAATTGGTAATGTGAGATAACCTCTGAAAGATTACTTAGGGTCAAATTGTGGAGAACTTCCAATGTGAGTGCGAAGATTTCTGTACCTCATTATCTGGACAAAATAGTGTAATTATCAAGAGTGATAAAACACACATTTTAGTTACTGTAGTCATCAACCACCAGATTTTCAAAGAAAAGTAAAGAAAACAGGTAGACCTGTTGTGTAATACTACAAAGTCCAATACAATATTCTGGACAAAAGATATATAATGAAAAACGATGGGGAACAGCAATCAAGATGCTAATATATTTTTTAGTTTGAAAAATATGCAGAAAAAAAGAAAAATATGCAGAGATTAGAGATTAGATAAGCCATTAACTATTTTCGTCTTTACTTTTTATTAAACCCTATATATTTTGTTTATTAAAATAAAACAAATCCAAATAATTTTCATTTATAATCTTTCAAGATACTTATCCTCCTCAATATTAAGATTCTCGAGAGTCTGTTGCTTTGTTATAGATAATGTAAATGCAAGTATGCATAGGAAGAGTCTTTTAACCCCCATACCTAACCCTCATGAATTCAGTTCTGATTTTGTGGTTTGGATTTTTTTTTTTTTTAATTTCATCCAAATTAGTTAGCATATAGTGCCACAATGATTTCAGGAGTAGATTCCTTAGTGCCCCTTGCCGATTTAGCCCATCACCCCTCCCACAACCCCTCCAGTAACCCTCAGTTTGTTCTCCATATTTATGAGTCTCTTCTGTTTTGTCCCCCTCCCTGTGTTTATATTATTTTGCTTGCCTTCCCTTATGTTCATCTGTTTTGTCTCTTAAGGTCCTTAAATGAGTGAAGTCATATGATTTTTGTCTTTCTCTAATTTCACTTAGCATAATACCCTCCAGTTCCATCCACATTGGTTGTAAATGGCCAGATTTCATTCTTTTTGATTGCTGAGTAATACTCCATTGTATGTATATATGTGTATGTGTGTGTGTGTGTGTGTGTGTGTGTGTGTGTGTATACACACACACACACACACACACACACCCCACATCTTCTTTATCCATTCATCCATCAATGGACATTTGGGCTCTTTCCACACTTTGGCTATCGTTGATAGTGCTGCTGTAAACATGGGGGGGTGCATGTGTCCCTTCGAAATAGCACACCTGTATCCCGTGGATAAATGCCTAGTAGTGCAATTGCTGGCTCATAGAGTAGTTCTATTTTTAGTTTTTTGAGGAACCTCCATACTGTTTTCCAGAATGGCTGCACCAGCTTGCATTCCCTCCAACAATGCAAAAGAGATCCTCTTTCTCTGCATCCTTACCAACATCTGTTGTTGCCTGAGTTGTTAATGTTAGCCATTCTGACAGGTGTAAGGTGGTATCTCATCGTGGTTTTGATTTGTATTTCCCTGATGATGAGTGATGTTGAGCATTTTTTCATGTGTCAGTTGGCCATCTGGATGTCTTCTTTGGAGAAGTGTCTATTCATGTCTTTTGTCCATTTCTTCACTGGATTATTTGTTTTTTGGGTGTTGTGTTTGATAAGTTTTTTATAGATTTTGGACACTAACCCTTTCCTCTTTACTTCTATAAAAAGGCACTATTAGAAAACAACTACAAAGCCATGACAGATCAATACAGGAGCACAGCCTTAAAGACTTACAGCCTTGAAAATTCTTATCACAAAGAAATAACCACAGGGGTGCCTGGGTGACTCAGTCAGTTAACCTTCGGACTTCAACTCAGGTCATGGTCTTGCGATTCTTAGTTCAAGCCCCATCATGGAGCCTGCTTTGTATTCTGTGTCTCCCTCTCTCTCTGCCCCTCCCATCTCACGCTCTCTCTCTCAAAAATAAAGAAACATTCAAAAAATAATTAAAAAAAAATTAAAAAAACAAAAAACAAAGAAATAACCACAAACACTGTTCTTTTTGCTAATTTTCACTCCAAACACAATTACTGTGTACTTATTATTAATTTTTCAATACTGCTAACTATTGAAAAAGAGGACACAGATGAAAATTCCTTCCTATGGGACCTTAAAGAGATCATTGCCTAGAGCCAGGAGTCTGACACGAATTACAAGTATGAAAGCTCAAAAATACTAATGCCAACAACAATGCAATTAATAAAAACATAAAAAGACATTAATTTACAGATATTTAATCTTAAGTGAAATACTTGTGCAAATTATAAAGCAACATGTCTGACATGATGTCTTAATACTATATTGCACAGTATGAAAAAGATTTAAAATACTTTTCGCTTATTATTTCTCACCTAGTTAAGAGTTCTTTGGGAATAAAAAGCAGTTAAAATTAGATCAAAATAAACTTTAAGAGTAAGGATATCAAGGATATATACCAAGCAAAGAAAATATCACTTGAATTCTAAACATGAATCACATAACTGCCATAATGAAATTTTATGATGTACACTAGATAGGAATATGAGAAAAGTTAGTTTTAAATATAAATATATTCCTAACTTAGTTTTACCTATGCTAATTTCTAAGCACAACTTACCATTCCTGAAAAAAAGTATTTATTTTAAAAGGGCAGTAACTTATTTGGAATATAAAATATTTTTATATTTCAGCCTCTTCATGAGCCCTCCAATGACAAAAATTAAGGTTTAATTAAGTCCATTATCTATTGACAAAATTTTTTAGTCCTGAAAATTGTGGCTGTCTTATTTGGTTGATTGTAATTCCATCTAACAGTCAACTTTATTTAAGAAAGATGAATGTTCACTTCCTTACCTTGTAATTTCATCATCTCCAAGCACTGCTTTTGAAACAGGTGAGTATCTGGCTGGTGATGCTGGTGTGTGGCCCAAGTAGGAAGATGGGCTAACATGGTTATCAACAGGTTGAGAAGAAGCTTAAAAATGAAGACAGTAAAAAACACTTCAAGTGAAACAAACCATTCAGCACTTATTTGTGAATTATCAATTTCAAGCTTAGTTAATATGTAATTCATATCCACTTATTTATGTAAGTTGGTAGAAAAGACTTATTTATCAGGTAAAAAAATTAGACAAGCTCAAGTTTCCAGATAAAAACTAGTTTAGATATTCAGATCAGTAAGCAAACTTATTCCATCTGGTTTCTCTTGAGAAAACAGAACTAAAAGGAGTTTTACATTAACTGATTTGCACAGTGAAATCCAGGAAAGGTCATTTAAAAGACTATCATTTATGAACAGCATATATAGTATGAACATGGACTGGAAGTATATAATAAAATTCATAATTGCAATCACCTACTGAATGAGGGGAATGGAAATAGAGTCTTAGCAAAGAGCTGAACTAGCAAGAGCAAACTTCAGCTTTTTCACAATGTTCTCTTGGTTCAATAGATGTAAAAAATAGATTCTACCTCTATCTACAGGAAAATCAAGCAATCATTATTTAGTTATTACTCTTTAGGACTAGGTCTCCCAGTTTTTGGTCACATTAGCATACATAAAAAGGGATAATTCAGTTTAAAATAACATTTTTTTCCAGTGTAATGTATTTGTAAGAAGCAGCCTGACTATTCGTATATTTGGCTGTAATCAGAACACCAATCCTCAGTTTGTAGAGCAACTGTTACAAATGTGCATTGCTGTCTTGAACAGATAAGGCAGCATAATAAATAAATAAGACTGATACTTACATTGGTGCATAAAATACCTTATTAGTGAATTTGCATCTCTAATTACAAATAAAAATACATAAAGCCTTTATATAAAGTTTGTGTGTGATACCAACTGTAAGAATTTTTAATAAGTAATAAAGTTCTGTTCTGACACAAATGAAGTATTGAAAAAACAAAACAAAACAAAACAACAACAGACATCATTCCTGTCCATGAAAGAGACTGAATACTATTTTAAAAAGTTCAGTTATATTTGGGGATCCTGGATGGCTCAGTTGGTTAAGCGTCTGACTTTGGCTCAGGTCATGATCTCACGGTTCATGAGTTCTAGCCCCATTTCGGGCTCTGTGCTGACAGCTCAGAGCCTGGAGCCTGCTTCGGATTCTGTGTCTTCCTTTCTCTCTACCCCTCCCCTACTTGCCCTCTGACTCTCAAAAATAAACATTGGAAAAAATTTTTTCAAGAAGTTCAGTTATACCTGAGTAATTAATAAATCAATGGGCAGATAATGAAGATGTATCATTGGAAGACAGTACATTCATTTCAAAGTATAATTTACATTAAATTTATAATGATTAGTGACAGTAATGGCCTTTGAGAGTTCTAAAACTGAAGACATTGCCACTTATAAAACCACAAATATCTCTAAAATTCTACAATTTAAATGAGGAAAATTTGGAAAAGCAGACTGCAGAGAGTACATTTAATATCTTTACTACATGAGTGCTTTGGATATCAACTAATGCACCAAAGAAATAAAACTTCCATTTTTCAAGAAACACAAACACGTTATTTAAGTCTTACCTTAGCTTTTACATTAAAAAAACTGAAAATCAAACAGGAAACTTAAAATTTTATTAGTACTATCATAACAATTCATTTCTAGGCAACACAACTGTACTATATACAAATATAGTTAGGTAATATACGAGGAACTTGTACAGAAAGAGTATCTGTGCTCATATAATTGAGAATATAGAAAAGCCCAAGTTTTAAAATTTATTTATTTTGAGAGATAAAGAGAGAGAGAGACAGTACAAGCAGGGAGGGGCAAACAGAGAGGGAGAGAGAGAATCCCAAGCAACCTCCTTGATGTCAGTGCGCAGCCTGTCACAGGGCTTGATCTCATAAACCATGAGCTCACAACCTGAGCCAAAATCAAGAGTCAGACACTTAACTGACTGAGCGACCCAGGTGCCCTGAATAGCCCAAGTTTAGAAATATTTAAAATTAGTATTTCTCAAAGTGTAGTCCATGAGTTAGTCCACCAGAAGCATCAGAATTACCCTGGTTGTTAAAAGAACTGCTTGTTAAAGTATGTTTCTCTGCTATATCCCACAACTATTAGAAAAAAAGAATGTGCAATACCTTTGTTGACTATTATTTACATATAACTTTGAAAAAGGCTGCCTCCCTTCTTACTATCAAGATTCTGATTTAAAAATGATTTTTTAAAATGTTTATTTTTATTTTGAGAGAGAGAGAGAGAATGCATCCATAAGCGAGGGAAGAGCAGAGAGAGAGAGAGAGAGAGAGAGAGAGAGAGAGAGAGAGAGAATCTCAAGTGGGCTCTACGCTCAGAGTGCAGAGCCCAATGGTAGGCTTAATCTCATGAACCATGAGATCACGACCTGAGCTGAAATCAAGCGTCAGATGCTTAAGCAACTGAGCCACCCAGGAACCCCTAAAATTGATTTTTTTACAGACTGTTAGGTTAAATGCTTAATATAGTTCCTTTAAAATATTTAAACATAGGGAAATAAGATAGATTTAAGCAGACTTACAGTTGGTGATATCAGGTGGTGCATAGCCATCATTCATATACATACTTGTGGGTTTTGCCACTTTCAAATAGACAAAATCAGATGTGTTCTTTAAGGCAGTTACTGCTTCTTCATGAGTAACTTCTTCTAAACACACACTATTCACCTAAAAGAAAATCCCAAAAGATATTTGTTTTAGGACATTTTCACTTGCTTTCTGCATTTTGGTTATAAACAATTATACCAAAATACAAAGCAAGAGTGATTTAAGGAATATAAAGGTCTGTGAAAAGAAAACCTATATATTTTTGTCTATCATATCAGGAAATTGTTTATGTATGTTAATGGAATAGCCAATCTTATTTCCAGCCCCTATTCCTCCCAATCCCCGAACCTAATCTACTTTTTACTGTTAGGTATTTGTGAACATATGGGGGTAGATTGTAGATTTTTTTTTATTTTTTTTTTTACTTTTATTTAAAAAAAAATTTTTTTTTTAACGTTTATTTATTTTTTTGGGACAGAGAGAGACAGAGCATGAACGGGGGAGGGGCAGAGAGAGAGGGAGACACAGAATCGGAAACAGGCTCCAGGCTCTGAGCCATCAGCCCAGAGTCTGACGCCGGGCTCGAACTCCCGGACTGCGAGATCGTGACCTGGCTGAAGTCGGACGCTTAACCGACTGCACCACCCAGGCGCCCCAAGATTTTTTTTTTTAAAGAAAATGAGACTATATTAAAGTTTTTATTCTGCAACTGGATTTTTAATATAAGGTATCTTAGAGATCTTTCCATGTTAGGACACACAGAATTGCCTCATTTAAAAAATATGCTGCACATTATACCATTGTTGGTTGTATCATAATTTATTAAGCCATCCCAGTATTAACAGATATTTTAAACTGTTCTAAATAAATGGATTTAGTAAATTTATACCACTACCACAGAATATGAAAATGTCATGCCCATCTACTCAGGCCTTTGCCAACATTAAACAGTATCAATTTATAAAAAAGCATGTTTTGGTGTGCCTGGGTGGCTCAGCTGGTTGAGTGTCTGACTTCAGCTCAGGTCATGATCTCATGGTACTTGAGTTTGAGCCCTGCGTCGGGCTCTGTACTGACAGCTCGGAGCCTGGAGCCTGCTTTGGATTCTGTCTCTCTCTCTCAAAACTAAATAAAAACATCAATTTTTACACTATTATTTAAAATTTCACTTCCACTGTTTAATAGTCAAGTTAATTTTTTTCATTTATTTATTAAGCATTCATCTATCTTCTGTTATAGAAACAGAACTGATTTAATTTTTCTTAATGTTTACTTTTGAGAGAGAGACAGCGTGCAAGTGGAGGAAGGGCAGAGACAGACAGACAGACAGACAGAATCTGAAGCTGGGTCCAGGCTCTGAGCTGTCAGCACAGAGCCCGACAGGGGGCTTGAACCCATAAACTGAGAGATCATGACTTGAGCCAAAGTCAGACGCTTAATGAACTGAGCCACCCAGGCATTCCAAAACAACTGATTTTTAGGAAACAGAATTGATTTTTAAGTAGTGAGGTATATCCTGCAACCTTGCTAAACTTATTAGTTCTATCAGTAGGTTCCTTACAATTTTTTTTAATGTTTATTTATTTTTGAGAGACACAGAGTACGCATGAGTGGTGGAGGGGCAGAGAGCCCATGTGGCGCTCAAACTCACAAATCGTGAGATCATGACCTGAGCCTAAGTTGGACCCTTAACCAACTGAGCCATGCAGGTGCCCCAAGATTTTCTACATAGGTAATCTACAAATATAGTTTTACTTTCTCCTTCCCAATCTGAATGTCTTTTTATTTCCCTGGTTAGACTCTTCAGTACAGTCTGACTAAAAGTGGTAATTGTGTCTTTCTATACATTTGTCCATTTCATCTAAGGTAGTTAATATGTTGGCATACAAATGTTTAGAAATAAAAGTATTTCCTCAAGTCCCCTCTTTTATTCCTACTCTTGGAAATTTGAGTCTTCTTTTTTTTCTTGATCAGTCTAAGGTTTGTCAATTTTGTTCACCTTTCCAAACAATTGAGTTTTGGTTTTATCTTCTCTCTGGTTTTCCTATTCCCTATTTCATTAACTCCAGCTCTAATCTTTATTTTTTCCTTCCTTCTGCTAGCTTTAGGTTTAGACTGCTCTTCTTTTTGGTAATTTTGTGGTTTTTTTGTTTTTGTTTTTTGTTTTTGCAAAGAAAAACACTGTTTCCAATGTTTTAAAATTATAATGTACTAAACAAATACTCATTTTCATATATTTTTCATTTCCCTAATTTGTACCTGTATAACTGATAGGACAGTTCTTAATGTTTTAAGAAAAATTTTTAAAGATCACATATCATTAACTTTTGCCACAGATTATTAATATGGCTTTGCAGGGTTTCAGCCACATGGTCATTTTTATAGTCCCACACTACCATGTACAGTGAAGAAAGATTGCCTGCATTTTGAAATATACAGCTATGGTATACTGTTCTTTTGGTGGCCTGCAATGAGCCACATATCTTGGTATTCACACCCTTGTAAAATCCCTTCCTACAGTGAACCTTGCTTGGCCATGTAACTAGCTTTAGTCAATGAGACATTAATAGTTGAGATGCCAAGAGAGGATTGATGAATGCCATACACCGGAGTTTGTCTTTTTGGTACATCCGTCTTGGAACCTGATCACTATCCTGTGAGAAGCCCAATTTAGCCATGTGGAGAGGCCACTGGCTAATATTGCCAGATGAGCTCCCAGATGAAAGCCAACACCAACTTGTCTGCCATATATGAGTGAACTTCGAAGTGCATTCCTGGCCCTAGTTGACAGGAGACATTATGTGGAACAGAGACAGACTGTCCTGGCTAAACCCTTCTCAAATTATAGAAGTGTAAGCAAATAAATAATTATTGTTGTTATTTTAGCCACTAATTTTTGTGTTTCCTAAGCAACATTAGATAACTGATAAAAGAGCTGACAAGATTTGCTAAGGGATTCAAGGTGGAGTATGAAAGGAGAATGATCCTGAAGTTTTAGACCTGGGCAAATAGAAGGATAAAGTTCCTATTTCAAGAGACGTGAAGAATGTGCAAGAACAGGATTTAGGGGTGGAGGGTGGTGTATAGGATGAAACTCAGAAGTTCATTCTTAGATACATTAAATTTGACATGACTCTTGAGACATACAAAGAGACTAGATGACATCTCTTAGAGCTTTTGAACTGTTTAGCCAAGAACCACTGTTAAAAAAATTTTTTTTATTTCAGCCAAGCACAAAATTTAAGTGCATGTGTATAAAAAGAAAACTGAAGCTCAGAAAACAATACTTATCCCTACCATGTGCAATGAGACTCAGTAAGTTATTTGACCACCTATCAATAGGAAGAAAAAATGTACAAGGACACTTCGACGTTTAGGGAGAAGATGCACCAAAAGGGAGAATGAGGAGGAGTGACCAGTGAGATAAGAGGAATACCATGAAAGAGGGTAACTGTTAAGCACAATGGAAAAAGTGTCTGAAGAAGGAGGAAGGTGTGTCTAATGTCAATTAAAATGAGAACTAAGAATTTGATAATTTAGTGGAATTATGACAACCAAAACCTGGCTAAATGCTAAGTCCACATAAATTGCTGCCTTCTCAATCACCAAAACTGATTCTGGAAAAACCATAAAGGAAAACACAATACTTAAGAAATTAAAAAGCATAAATGAGAAACTCAGTGGAGAAAGCAGGCTGTTTTGAACTGGTGTGTGTGTGTGCAGAGGAGTAGTTCAAAGTGAGCTCTTTCCTCTTCCCCATTATAAACTTCAAAAACAACAACAACAACAACAACAAAACAAAAAAAACCAACAAAAAAATAAACTTGAAAACAATCAGTCTATCTCTTTGCTGCAGCAATAAGCAGTACAGGACAGCATGTACAGCAAAAGAATCATTTATATATTGCTTAGGAATATTAAATTTTTTCAAAAAGATTCATTTATTTAAGTAATCTCTATACCCAACATGGGGCTTCAACTCACAACCCCACGATCAAGAGGTGCATACTCTACCAACTGAGCCAGCTAGGTGTCCCAGAAGTGTATATTTTTATAACCACTTTGGAAAACAATGTTTTTGCTATAGTGTTACTAAGATGATATCCCATGACCATTAAATTCCATGCTTAGGCAAACAGTTAAGTGAAAACTCTTATATGTACACGTTCACCAGAACACACAGCAGCTTTCCCTAGGAGAATTATCCATAATACAAAAAAAAAAAAAAAAAAAAAAAAAGAAATAACCTAACTCACCACTATACCAGACCTAGTTTATGTGTCTTTTCCAGATTCGCCTGAGCCTACCTGCCCACTAGGCCTTGGCCATGTGCTTACTGGAGAGTCCTGGTTACTGCTATTCTCACCTCATCTCCTACCATTACCAGCTCTTTCAATCTCTTCTAGAGTAAGGGCTGCACTTGGACTTGGGTATGGGCATGGCTGATGTGTTCATAGAGAGCTGTAACATGTCAAAAGCCTGTGTCCGATCTGTCTAGATCACTGAGGCTCTGGTTTTCTCCACCCCTTCTGGGTTCAGAGGAAGTACTACGCTATGGAGAGTATGGGAGCTGGCTTCCCAAGCACTTGCCCACAGGAGGTGAGTAACAGTCCAGAAATTTGGGATAGTTACCACCCATGGGGTAGACTGTACCTAACAAGAGACAGGAGATAAATCCTTTCTTTTCCCTGGATGGCTGGATCTAAGGTTTAATAGTCCCACAACACCTGCCTGAAAGACTGTCCTGCATGATAAGCAATTAGCTACATTTTCTTACGAATTTATGGACAGCTCAGAAACACAGTGTCTTGTATTGACTTTCCCTCATTCCCTGCCTCACCTTATTTTGATTCACTCTAGCTTTGATTACGCCTCTCCCAAAAACCTAACCACGCAGCTTTTCTTCAGGTTTTGTTTTTCTAGGGAACATGGGACATTTATTGAAGAAGATCAGAGAAATAAACTGTAGCATAGTCCCAGAAAAGAGTATTACATAGAGGTGAAATTAACAAATTTTATCTCCAGGCAATAATATGGATAAGTCTCAGTAAACTAATAGTGAGTAAAAAAAGTATTAAAAGACTGCATACAGCACAATAGCCTTAAAATTTTTTTTTAGAACAAATTAGTATTAAAATATTTAGGCATATGTATATGATTAAACAATTTTTAAAAAGCAAAGGAATGAGCCACACAAATTGTTGGTATTGTAGTTTTGGGCTGGGTAATGACTTTAGCAGTTTTCATTATACTATAAATAAAATAAGTTAAAATAAAAAGGAAAAAGGAAAGTCACACATGAGGGATGGCACTGTGTTTAAGAAATTCTGTGCATTCAAGTCCCTAACCCTTTAACAAAAAAAGAGAAGGAAATGAGAAAAAAAATAATAAAAGAAAAAGAGAAGGAAGCTGGTAGAGAAAAATGAAATGGTAAATAAGGATAATACCAAGAATCATTTTTCAGGTTTTGATTAAAGCAAGATCAGTATTCACTCATTTAAATATGAGTGAAAAAATGAGAGTAAAAATTTGTTTAAACATTTTGGCAAGTAGAAATTCTGATCTGCCCCCACCCCCTCCCAAAAAAAGACATCAAAATGATTATTATTTTTAAAAATTTAAATCCAAGCTAGTTAACATATAATGTAATAATGATTTCAGGCATAGAGTTTAGTGATTCATCACTTAACATATGATACCCAGTACTCATCCCAGCAAGTGTCCTCCTTAATTAATGCCCATCACACATTTAGCCCATCCCCCCCACCCAACACCCCACAAGCAACCCTCAGTTTGTTCTCTGTATTTAAGAGTCTCTTATGGGGCGTCTCCCTCTGTTTTTACCTTATTGACATCAAAATTATTTTTAAAGTAACAGATTTCTTATACTCACTGCTAAAAGTTTATCTCCAATCTGAAGTTTACCATCTTTATGTGCTGCACCTCCTTCAATGATTTTGGTTACATAGATGCTATTATCCCCAGGAATATGTTGATTTCCAACACCTCCAGCAATGCTGAACCCAAGACCTGTTTGAAAAATACTAGTTTTGAAATTTCATCATTTAATGTGAATTTAAGTCCAGAAAGAAATGGCTGAAAACTAGACGAGGATAATCTCATCACACTAATTTTTCTTTTTTTTTTTTAAAACACAAAAGAATCTACTTGTGTACTTTTAAAATCCTACGTATTTGCTTTGTAGTCAGGGGACAATTATATATATAGGTGTTCCTATAGTTATAAATAAGTTTTTTAGTCCACCCACTCCTGTTACTTCTTAAAATCTTTTCGTAAATGCATTTGTTTGTTAGTTCAAAAAGGCACTACAAAATTATTTCCTTTTGTTCCCATCATGATTGTGCTTCTAACATTTTTAATACCTTCACAAGATTAAAACAATTGAGAAAAATAATAAAATTGTGGTGGGCAGAACGAATAAGCTTCAGAAATGTGGATAATTTTCTTCTTTTTCCAATATTCTATGAATTAATTTTAGATAAAGAATTTCTGTAATTCATAAATCCCATCCATAGCTTTAATACCAGACAAATTTGTAGCTTCCTATTCCTTTTTTCATTTTTTGGAATACCACTTCTTTCACAAAGCTACAAATTAGAATCCATATTTCATTTTTCCTCAATCCCATCAATGTTTTCAAAACTCAGAAATCACATATAACCGTCCTCATTGCGGATAAAACAGCTAATGATATATAGTTTCTTCTTTTAATTTAGCCTGTGTATCTGCATTTAATATACTTTGTAGACTGAAGATTACAAGTTAATACCAACACTATACAGGACTTCCAAGTGTTTAAGTAGAATTCTACTGAAGACAAAAATCAGCAGAAATGATACAGAAATTCTACAAATTCACACACATTCTGTAGATTACCAGTTCTGTTAATCTTAGAATGGGAGTCACAAATAACTTCTTAGTTACATTTATCTCAGAGATTTCTTACTTAATAATATACGTTTGGTTATTTCATACCTTTAGGACCTTTAATGAGCTTTATTTCCATTATTTTTTCTGATACTGGTTTCCGTCGTTTCACGTACAAGCGTACAATAGACCCTGCTTCTTTCAATGCTTCAACTGCTTTGCTATGTGTCACATCACGAACATCTACTTCATTCACTCGCAATATACAGTCATTGACCCTGAGAAAAAACCCAAAATATTAAAGATAAATAATATTAAAATATCAAATTTTAACTTCAATAATTTTTGTTATTTTAATTTTTAAGGTAAAGAGAATTATTTACTAGAGAAAAAAATATACGAATAAACTGCATGTTAGATTCCACTGTATCAAACACTCACATAAATACTTTCCAAGGGCCAACAAAAGAAACAGTGCAAATAAGAGATTACCATACAAAAATATTATAATGACAGCTGCAATCTGTGTGGTTCTTGTATGCTTATTAAGTGTAAAAATTAAGATACTTTACAAAAACAGCCAAATATTTATTTAGAACTAAGCTGGTGCCAGGTACTTGTAGTGTTTTAACCCTTACTACAACCTGTAAGGTAGATACATATTTGTATCTCCACTTTACAGATGGAGAAACTGAGGCACAAAGAGTTTAAATAATTTTTCCAACGTCACCTAGAAAATGACTGAGACAGCTGTGACTCAAAAGAAAACTGAGGTTCAGACTGAATAGTTTAAGATCAAAAAGACAGTGGTGGCAAAACTGAGATCAATTCCCTGATTTATCAAAAAATAATTTTTTTTTAAATGAAATTTATTGACAAATTGGTTTCCATACAACACCCAGTGCTCATCCCAAAAGGTGCCCTCCTCAATACCCATCACCCACCCTCTCCTCCCTCCCACCCCCCATCGACCCTCAGTTTGTTCTCAGTTTTTAACAGTCTCTTATGCTTTGGCTCTCTCCCATTCTAACCTCTTTACAAAAAATAATTTTTGATTGCTTTGTCAACCTAGACACTGCATTTAAAAAAAAGTTATTTCTTGAAATTTATTGTGAAGCTAAAGACTATACCATGTAATTAAAAGGCTTCTCATATAAATAATTTATTTTAATTTGACACAGTAATATATTTCTTTAAAGTTTGATTTGTTTCTAATTCTAACTTTTCCCCCCAGCTCTGGTCTCAGTTTAAATTGTATAGCATTGCATTAGGGGAAAAAAATCATCTGAAATTGGGCAGAGAAGGAGAACAAAACACAACTGAAATACTAAAATTGATCCTGATAATCTATGTAATTAGCTTTCTTCAGAGTAAAGAAATTTTGTATGCAAAGACAGCGACAGGTTAGAGTTAGTATTAAAGGGATGTTCTTTAGTGAAACAAATGGGACATATTAATTTTCATAAAAGCACAAACAAAAGGCCAATAACAGAATTGGGAAATAAATGTTTATGTTTACATGAATGGTCAAATTATTAATTTTATATCTAACTAATTTCATTAATACATCACCTGTTGTATCCAGTGAGAAGTTAAGAAACAAGAGGTGCATAAGGTACCAACAGCCTTAAATGAATTCTTTGTTTGTTTTTTGTTTTTTTTCTTGAGAGAAAGAAAGAGACAGAAAGAGAGCACGTATGTGCACATACACACACAGGAACGAATTTTAAGCAAGCTCCATGTATCGAGCCTGGGGCTCCAACTCACAACCCTAGGATTATGACTTGAGCCTAAATCAAAAGTCACACACTCAACTGAGTCACCAAAGCACCCCCAAAAACATGTTTTTAACAGATCATATAAAATCCTTAGTCCTAAAACTTCAGACTGTCACCATATAAATAAAAACCAACAAACAAGGGAATACGAAAAGTGCCATAATCTATGGCCTAAGGAAATAACAAAATATGCTAAAGATATCTTCTACAATGGAACACTAAATTTAAACAAATTCAAACAAGCACCCTATATTACCCAATATTACTTTCATTCATTCAATTAAGAAAACATATTAAGATACTTAAAACTTGCATAATCTTTACTTTTTGTGGTATGGGATACAAACTCAGGTATATATCATCTCTTGTATCCTAACTAAGTTTATATACATATTTCCCACCAGAAAATAATGGAAAACAGTTTGTGAATGTATTTAAAAATACGAAGGGAATGGGGTGCCTCGATGGCTCAGTTGGTTAAGTGTCTAACTTCAGCTGAGGTCATGATCTCACGGTGTGTGGGTTCGAGCCCTGCGTTGGGCTCTGTGCTGACGGCTCGGAGGCTGGAGCCTGCTTCAGATTCTGTCTCCCTCTTTCTCTGCCCCTCCCCCACTTACACTCTGTCTCCCTCCCTCTCAAAAGTAAACAAACATTAAAAAAGTAATAAAAAATAAAAATACAAAAGGAATTCTACAATTTCTATGAATTTGTTCACATTTAAAACCATCAAACTTATTATTCAAAGTGTTATAATATCAGAGAAACTAAATTCCTGAATGAAAAGAGGGAAACAATGGTTAGAGCACAATCATCTCATTCATTTGTTATTTGAGCATCTACCTTATATTGGTTATTATGATAGTGTTTATTTGTATTGATGCCTTGTTCAATTTGCTTTAAGAAAAATATACAAAGTATGTTCGGCATCACAACATAAAATGCAAAACATACCGTAATCTTCCATCTTGGGCAGCTGCTCCCCCTGCAATAATTTTGGTAATGAAAATACTTGAGTCATCTCCAATGTGTGGGTTGTCCGTACCTCCTGCAATGCTGAAACCAAGCCCTGAATTTCCCTGGGGATAAAGGAAAAAAAAAATTGAGCCTGAATAAGAATTACCTTTATTGGTAGGTTCCTGTCATTATAGGACCTAGAAACTGTACCGACACAAGGAACACATATAGGCAGAGAAAGAATATGAAGATTCTAAATTAAGAAATATAAGTAAAACTCCTTTGTCTCTACGAAGAATTCAAAGGTAGGGGCACCTACGTGGCTCAGTCGCTTAAACATCCAACTTCAGCTCAGGTCATGATCTCACGGTTTGTGGGTTTGAGCCCCGTGTCGGGCTCTGTGCTGACAGCTCAGAGCCTGGAGCCTGCTTCGGATTCTGTGTCTCCCTCTCTCTGCCCCTCACCTGCTCATGCTCTGTTTCTGTCTCTCAAAAAATAAACATTAAAAAAAAAAAAAAAAAGAATTCAAAGGTATTACTTCTAAGTAGGTACTGAGTACTTTTGGAGTCTAGTCTATGGTTCTTTCTTTAAAAGTGCGGGCAATTTGTACTAGGATAAGTCACCCTTCTGCAGAAGTATTGCTATTAGGTCTCTTTCTTTTAGAATGTATCCACTCATGCTTGGTAAGGCAAATTTCTCTAAGAGTAAAAAACTGACGTGATCTTGCTGCTGCAATTATTTCTGGATAGGTAAAACTAACATTATTTCAGCTTTAAAAAAATGGGGCAGGGAATGGTGTTTTTCTTCTGCTAACCTTGCCATCAGCTTATTTTAAAATGACCAAACTGTATCTGCTAAGTCATCATCCTTGACATGTCCCACTCCCCCATCCCTGACATGTTTAGCCAAGACACACAAACAGCAAAAGATATTTTTTAATACTGAAAGCCCAACATGAGAAATCAAATGGGTGAGCTTTCCTGACAACAAAGTCAATTTTGCCAAAGCAGGGTTTTTTACTTGTTTTACATACTATATTTCTGAATAATTTCTTTGAAGAAAAGTTTCTACTGCTACCAAAAAGTCTTAAAGGACAATTGTTCTAAGCAGTGGTATTTAAAAAATGTTTTTTTGTTTTTGCTTTTTAATGTTCTAACTCTGGCTTTCAGGCAACTCAAACACGCAGATATATCTGAACTGATTACTTAACCGTTAATATTGAAGAGCTTAAACATACCTTCTATTATGTGTCCTACAATTCTGTTTTAATATTTTTTTCAGTGTAAACTCTTTAAGAGTTGCTAGAATATCAATAATAGTATCAATAGGTTGTATGAGGTTACCAAGTCACCCAGGTAATCAAGTTCTTTTTTTTTAATTTGCTTTTTCAAAAACAGGTATAATTT
Source organism: Prionailurus viverrinus (assembly GCF_022837055.1). Lineage (NCBI taxonomy): Eukaryota > Metazoa > Chordata > Mammalia > Carnivora > Felidae > Prionailurus > Prionailurus viverrinus. The sequence goes on along the minus strand of NC_062569.1, from coordinate 86,798,969 downwards.
ACACATAACATTGTGTAAATTTAAGGTGTAAAATGTGTTGATCTGACTTATTTATATACCGCAATATGATTATAACCATTGCTTTAACTAACATCTCTGTCATGCCACTTAACAGTCATTTCTTTCTGTAATAAGAACATTTACGGTCTGGTCTCTTAGCAATTTTTAAGTACGCAATACAGTCTTATTGACTATAATCACTATGCTGTGCATGAGATCTCCAGAACTTAATTCATCTTCTAGTTGCAAGTTTGTATCTTTTAATAACACCTCTCCAATTCCTGGTACTCAAGTGTTTTAGTGAGTGAAAAAACAAAGTACAGTCCTAACTAAATTTAAAAGGCACGGGAAAGGATGGAAAATGAGTAAGATAAAAAAGTTAGAATTATATGTCAATTATATCTCAAGTAAGGTGGAAAAACACCAAATAAATACCATATTAAAATATGTATAATACATTAATACTACGCTTACTGGAGAGTTACTCATCCATCTTACTTGAACAGGTAATCCAAATTCAGGTAGTGGTACCTGTAATCTAGTACACATGTAAAAAGACCCTTTTAGGTCTATTTGCACTCAGAGTGTTTTCACTCTGGCTTGAAATAAGCAAATCTAATTATCTAGGATTTTAGTTTGAAATATACAGACACTCAGCTGCTTAGGAAATTTACTTTTGTAAAACACTTTGTTTCCCCAAAATGCTGGTCAGACAAGGTGGTATTACTAAAATACAGCCATCAATTAACTGAAGATCTTCTTTTTCTTAATGTTTATCTTTGTGTGTGTGAGAGAGAGAGAAGAGAGGAAGTGTGCCCGTGAGAGAGACGACGCAAAACAGGGAAGGGGCAGAGAGAGAGGGAGACACAGAATCCGAAGCAGGTTCCAGGATCTGAGCTGTCAGCACAGAACCCGATGCAAGGCTCAAACTTACAAACTGCAAGATCACCTCGCATCCAATAAGTTGGACGCTTAACCGACTGGGCCACCCAGGCACCCCTTGACTGCAGATACTGCTAAGGAGTAAATGTTTCAAGAAAATTTACACATCTAACTCATAACCTTAAGTTATTTTCTGACTGGGAGAGTTCATAAACTTTCGATAGGATCTTGTCCATTAGAACTATGGCTATTTTTTCTTTTTCCTAAAAAAGAAAACTGATAACAATAACCACATTACTAGGATGCTAAATACTTAAAATCAACAATGTTTTATATGAAAAATAAATAAATGTAAAATTTAGAAACAGAAACATCTGAGAAACTGTTAGACTAGAGGAGCCTAAAGGAGACATGATAACTAAATGTAATGTGGTATTCTGGAAGGGATTCTGAATGAGAAAAACATAAAAACTAAGGAAATCCAAATATAGACTTTAGTTAATAATAATGTATCAATATGACTCATTACTTGAAGCAAATGTATTTTAGTAATGTAAGACATTAACAATAGGCAAAACTGAGGCCTGGATAAATGGAAACTCTTGGTATAACTTTTCTGGAAATCTAAAACTATTTTAAATAAAAAGCTTATTTTTTTAAAGAAAGGTTATTAAAAAAAGGCAACATGTTCTAAAAACACCATGGCTAATTTAATAATATGTGAATTTATAAAAGAAACTAGTATTACACAGTTCTGTTTTTAAATGATCTTTTCCTTTTAATTCTATATGAAAGAGCAGTATATTTAAAGAATTCCTTAAAGCAACAGATTTATGCATAAGAAACTTAAGATAATTAAGTTTTTACCCTTTCAAGTGTGATTTCTTCATATTCATAATCTGCATCAGTGCCATTAACCTAATGAGGAAAAAGAAGTAGCACAGAAATTTAGAGTATAAAATTGGAAATGTCAAGACATAATTTTTGCATGATTTATTAATGCAAACCTGTTAAATATGATAGTAATCAAATAATTTGGCTTTACTGTAATGATTTTAGGTAAAAATTTCAAAGACTGGAAGAGTACAAATGTGATTAATGAGTTGACATTTATGATATTATAACTTCAAATACTGAAAGGGTATGTACAGCTTTTAGTATTATGGAACTCCAACTCTTTTCACTGCCTTGATCCACACATCTAATCAGCTACTAATTCTTATTCATTCACTTCAATTTTTCTGAAAACAATCACCTCTTCATTGTCATCTCTACTACCTTGGTACAAGCCTTTGTTAATTTCTTCTGGATTACTGCCAGTGTAATCTACCCAATCTCTTGGATTAGTATTCTCCACTCCCCAAATCATTCTAATGTGTTTTACACAGATGGATCTTTTCGGAGCCCATGTCTAGTAACATACTCCCTCTAAAGCTTTCAGAAACTCAAATACAAGGCTCTGTATGAAGTGACCCCAATCTATCATTTAGCTTCATTCCTAATATACATAACTCACCTCTTCATGAGCATTACATACCATCAAATTTGAAAAACTTATTACTCTTTCCTTTATATATCTTGCAAGTTCCCACCTCTGCATCTGTTACTTTAGTGTTGTCACAAATTTCACTTATGTATTTCATGTCTAAATTTGATGTCCCATTCAAGTCCTTGTTTATATCTTTTTTAAATATTATTATTTTTGAGAGAGAGAGAGAGGGAGAGAGGAGAAGGAGAAGGAGAAGGAGAAGGAGAAGGAGAAGGAGGAGAAGAAGAAAGAACAAACAAGCAGGGGAGGGACAGAGAGAGACAGAGGTAGACACAGAATCTGAAGCAGGCTCCAGGCTCTGAGCCGTCAGCACAGAGCCTGACACAGGGCTCGAACCCATGAAATGTGAGATCATGACCTGAGCTGAAGTTGGATGCTCAACTGACTGAGCCACCCAAGCGTTCTTGCTTACATCTTATAGACCAAGCACTTTATCTTATTCCTTCCAATTTATTCCCTACTCCCTCCAGGAAGAATTTCCACAGAGGGAGGGTCACTGGTGAAGGGTGAATGGTCCTTGTAATCAGATTAATTTTGGTTCAAGCCTTGCTCTAACATTTCTGATGGGATGAGGCTGCGCAAAATACCCGAGCAAGTCAAATAGGGATTGTGATAAACTGCATTTCTCTAGATGCCTCCCATCCTCCATCCTCCATCCTCTTTTGCAACATGACTAAACCATCCTACCATCAAGAGGTGTCATCTAGTTCTCCTTCCATTCAACCTAGGCAGTTCCTAGATGAGCTTTGTTATAAAGAATATGGCACAAATGATGCTGTGTAATATTTACCTTTGTCTTAGAATGCACTTGCTTAGAACTCAGGAGCTATTATGTGAGGAAGCTCAAATAGCATATGAAAAGATTCAAATGAAAGAGAATTGAGGCCCTTGGCCAAAAGCCCCAGCTGCACTCCTAACTAGTAACAAGCATCAACTGCCAGTCATGTGAATGAGACTATTTTGGATCTTCCAGCCTTTTCCAGTACCCCAACCAATATAAAGTGGAAGAACCTTCCAGTTAACCCAGAAATTCATAAGAAATAATGAATTATTTTTTAGCCACTAAGTTTCAGGGTGGTTTGTTAAACAGCAATAGAATAATGAAACAACAGAATAATGAAGTCTTTTGTAAACTACTTTGTTTTCTTCACCATACTGTAAGAAAGTAACACTTAATTCAGGTCCAGTTTAGGTCCTAGGAAGTTTTTTTCTTGAGGGCTTTTGAAACTCATCTCTTCTACCTTTTTGGGTTCTCATGGCTATAATGGATTCAAGCCCAATTGCTACTGTTTCCTCTTTTTCTCACCTAAAGAGTTTTTCTTCTTGTTTTTGAGATTATGGTTATGAGATTATGTTATATGTTACACATATAATTTTTTTTTTAATCTCAGATTTTGTCGGAGTGCTGACAATACTGCCCCCACCTTTGGCCCACCATCTTGTTCGTGTTCACTTGAGGACCTCTCAGTGTCATGAGTTCTGGACCCTTTGGAAATTAAGATACATACCTTAGGAATGCCTGCCAAGGCCAGGATGAGGCTTGCTTTGGCCTCCCACGAATCTATTGAGATAATATAGTCTTTCCCCTCCCTGATGCACAGGTGGCACCACAAAATCTAATTAAAGTTTATAGTCAATTAGGTGCATGTGAACCCTCCTCTGATCTCATTGCAATGCCCTTCTTTCTTTAAGCCATTTTTTAAAAAGTTTATTGATTTAAATAATCTCTACACCCAATGTGAGGCTTGAACTCACAACCTCGAGATCAAGAGTTGTATCCTCTTCCAACTAAGGCAGCCAGGTGTCCCACTACAATGCCCTTCTGCAAGTCCCATTGCTCTATAAAATCTGTGAACTAAGGTCCAGACGTTGCAGAGAATAGCCATGCAGCTGCCATAGACTGTTGACCACCCGCAGCCATGCAAATAAAGAACTGTGTAAAGTCTAAGGAGTGGTCTGCTTCATTTTTTGGTCTCAAAGTGCCTTCTCAGTTTAGGGGATAGTTTACTGGCCTCCCACCCCCACCTCCTAACAGATTTCTAGGCATCTAGAATGCAGGAGGTTTATACGTATACATATACATATACATAAACATATACATATCCTACCAACTTGACTAGAAGTTCATTCTATCTATCTATCTTAGAGAGAGAGAAAACATGAGGGAGGGGGCAGAGAGAGACGGAGACAGAAAATCTTAAGCAGGCACCATGCTCAGTGTGCAGCCTGACGCTCAACCAACAGAGCCACCCAGGTGCTCTGGAAGTCCTTTTTTATGAGTAAAAAACAAGCAAACAAAAAAAACTTGTATTTGCAGCTACACCATTTTTCTTACTCTAGAGGTTATCTGTATAGTCTTTATTTTCTTGCTAAAAGTCTCAGTCTTTATCAAAGAGGCTTTAATATTACTGATTAATCTATCACATTCTATGCTATTACTTTTTTTTTTATCAATTCTTTATTCTTTCTTTAAAGCTTCTTGAGCTGAATGCTATTTCATTTATGCTGATTACTCTTCTATTTTTAATATTTATTTTAGAGAGAGAGAGAGAGTGCAAGCAGGGGAGGAACAGAGAGAGGGAGACACAGAATCCAAAGCAGGCACCAGGCTCTGAGCTGTCAGCACAGAGCCCGACACGGGGCTCAAAACCACCAACCATGGATCATGACCTGAGCCGAAGTCAGCTGCTCAACTGACTGAGCCATCCAGGTGCCCCAACTCATCCATTAAAGGTAATACATTTTCCTCAGCATATGGCTTTGGCCAAATCCCAGCACTGCTACACTGAGCTCTATTTTTGTTCATTTATTTCTAAATACTCTGAAATTTTATTCTGGAAAACATTTCAACGTAAGTGTGCTTATATGGCCCTTTTGATGGCAGTAAGTAAAATTCCTATATTGTGACCTTATGATTTCTGCTTTAAGAAATTTGGCATTTTTACCATTAAGCCTTCTCAAAAGGTAAACATATGGTAAATGTACTTCGTTCTTAATTTAATGCTAAGTCACTGATATCTAGTGAGGATTCTAGCTAGATAAGAGTGATCATAAAAAGGTGAAAAGTGACTAGACAATATGGACCCCAAATGACTTTATTTCTAAAGCCTCAATAACTTAAAACTGCTATTTCATATATAGAGACAATTCGATACAACATTACACATATTCAAACTGGGCTTCAAAATGCCAAGTACGTTACCAAAGCCAAAAATTACTTTGTAAGTACCACCTCATTGGCAATAAAAGTAAAAAAAAGCAATGGTGGTCTAATATTTTCAACAGCAATATGTTTTCCAGCAAAACTACAAAATGGTTGGTTTGCTTAGCCTTCTTTTTTGTAATTTTACAAAAGGTAAAATTTCCTCTTTTCCAATAGGAAAGAAATGCTTGCCTAATATTTATATTATAAGGTCTATTACTCTCAATTAACAGGATAGGGTGAGAGGTAACATGGGAACAAAATGAGAGAGATCAATCTTCAGGCAAAGTAAATATATTATTAACAAAATAGTTTTTTTCCTTCTTTAAAAATATACGAGTAGACTTAGAACAGTTCCTGAGAACTGTCATTGCTAATATTTTCTAGGTTTTGAATTTATTCTTATCAACAAAATGGGCTTCTGTAGGTGGTCAAAGCTGGAGCAGAAACTAGAAGTCGACTGGGGTCTGACTGTGAAAGGTCTTGAGTGCTGTACTAAGCAATGAGAAATATTCTTTCAAGTTTCTGAGCATCAAGTAGGTTTAACAGATTTTCCAGAAAAGGAAATATGGTAGTATAAAATAAAAATGGAGAGCAAATGGAGAAAAGTAAACTGGTGAACAAATTATGGCAGCAGTCTGGCTGGAAGGCACAAATAGCAAAGACATTTAAGAACAGCTGGTAAATTCCTAAATATTAAAAAAAAAAAATTCTAACATATATGGGAAAAAAAAAAAAAAACCCTACAGAGCTGTAATCAAGAGCAACTAATCTAAAAAAAACCTGGCCACAAAAGAAAAATAAGATTATACAACATATATCAAAGGCAAATTGTATTCCATTGATCTATCTGGTTTTGGACCAGAACAATGCTGCTTTAATTAATGGTGTTTTATAATGTTTTATTATTTGGTAGGGAAAGCTCTCACAGTTACTTTTAAATTTTACTTGGCTATTTTTGAGTTTTTACTTTTCTATACATCAGCACTGTCCAGTTTCTGTGATAAAATATTTTATAATCTGCCTTGTCCAATACAGTAGTTACTACCCACATATAGTTACTAAGAACTTAAAATGTGGTTAGTGCAACAGAGAAACTAAATTTTAAAGTTCTTCCTTTCTTTTTCTCTCACCCCTTCTCCCTTCCTTTCCTACCTCCTTCCCCGCACCCGAACACACTCTCATTTTGGGAACTATTACTGGTACTGTATCAAATTTACAGATTCATCTGGGGAAAATGATGATCTCTGTGTTATCTTCCTGCTCAGCAATAAGAGCTATTCTCTGTTTACCTAGGTATTCTTTTATGCCATCAGCAAAGTTTTATAGTTTTCTTACTACAAGCTCTATAATTTCCTGTTAAGCTGATTGTTAGGTATTTCATATTTTATTGACAGAGTTAATGGACTCATTTCCAACTAGTTACTGCTAGTATATTGGAATAGCACTTATTAATTATTAAGTTGTATAATTTTTTTCTTTTTAATATAATTTGCTTTAATTATGGGTACATATATGCCATAAAGAGGCAGAGGAAAAATTGTAACACAGATATCCTCAGTCCCTTACAGACCCAAAGATTTTAATTTTCTCATCAGCCTACACCGATATACCCAAACAGGACAGACAAATCCTGTTACATAGTCAGTATAAGAGTTCTCCAAAGGAAGATTTAAAAGGAGGCTTAATTTACTAATTCCTTGTTGTGTAGGTTCAACTCAGTAATTCCTTTCTAACTATAAGATACTGAAAGTCAAGATTTTATCTATCAGTATTCATGTGACTCATAGTTCCTATTAATATGTAATTTCAATTAAAAACTTCAAAGTCTAAACTATTACAAGGTAAGAATCTAAAAATAAGAATGTATTGGGAAGAAGAAAATGTTCTTCCTAATGAAGAATTAACATAACTAAATACAAAGTATTAACCCCAAAAGAATTTACATTAAGATTTTACTAAATAATGAAGAGCAGCATTTAGCCTGATTTAAAAATATTACAGTTATCAATTACACAATACATATCGAAAAAGTGAAGCTTTTAGTATATAAGAAAACTACCAAAGTCCAATCAAATGAATTTTTGTAACCTTCACTATTTGTGGTATGTCTTAAGGAAAAAAAAGACAAACAGATGGAAATTATTTCAACAGATTACTTCATTTCCATCTTATTACTGAAATCAGTAAGAACTGAGAATTTTTGTCCTCAACTTTGCCTTCCCCTAACATTTTTTTACTATTTAAAAAAGAATAGGAATGCACAGAGACAGAATCAACCCCAATGCCAATAAAATTATATCAATTAATACTGAAAATCGACTATAATACAGCATACTTAATGGTAAAAGACTGAAAGCTTTCTCCCAAGGATCAGGAATAAGACAAGGATATTTGCTCTTGCCACTTCTATTAAACACTGAAATAATGGAGGTTCTAGGCAGGGCAATTAGGCTAAATAAATAAATAAATACATACATACATTCTGATTGTAAAGGATGAAGTAAAACTATCTCAATTTGCAGATGACATGATCTTATATAAAAAATCCAAATGAATCTACACACTAAAAAACTAATGAATGAGTTCAGTAAGGTTGCAGGATATAAGATCAAAATCTATTATGTTTCTAAATGAATTCCTAAAATTCCATTATACTCTAATACACTAGCAATGAAAAATCCATAAATGAAATTAAGAAAAACAATTCCATTTATAATAGCATTAAAAGAGAAAAATACTCAGGAATAAATATTAAACAAAAGAAGTATAGGATTCGTACAGTGAAAATTAAAACATTTCGAGAACAATTAAAGTTGTAAACAAATGGAAAGCCATTCTGTGTTCACAGATTAGAAGATATAATATTGATAAGATGGCAATACTGCCCCCATTTACCTACAGTCAAACCAATCCCTACCAAAATCCTAGTTGCCCTTTTGTTGCGTGCAGAAATTGACAAGCTGATCCTAAAATTTATACAGAAATGGAAAGAACCCAGAGTAGCCAAAACAAACTTAAAAAGTTGAAGGACTTATACCTTCTGATTTCCAATCTTATTACAAAGCTACAGTAATCAGGACTATGTGGTACTGGCATAAGGATACACATAAAGATCAATAGTAGAGAATTAAGAATCCAGAATAAACCCATATATTAGTAACTGATTTCCTACAAGGGTGCCAAGACCATTCAATGTAGAAAGAATAGGCTTTTCAACAAATGGTGATGGTACAATTGGACACCCACATGTAAAAGAATAAGCCTGTACCCTTACCTCCACAATATATAAAAGTAATTCAAAATGGATCAAAGATCTAGATGTAAGAGCTAAAACTATGAAACTCTTAGAGGAAAACCTAAGTGTCCTCATGATTTTGGATTAGGCAGTGTTTTAAAATACAGACTGCAATCAACTGTAGTCCAAAAACAGGGAAAAAAGGACTTACAGTCTATAAAATTATGTACCATTTGATTAAAAAAAAAAAGCACAGGAACTACCTCTACTTAAACATCTCTGAAGACATTTTCCTTTGGAGTAAAAAAAATGTTAGATTAGATTCTGCTGTTCTGGTTATTTATCTTTAAGGGCTTTTTAACAAAGTAAGTTTACAGAGAAGCACTAATCAATTTAATACAAAGTTGTAACTATTTTAACATCTGAACATATACATATATGCCTGGGTACTAAAAATCTAGTCACTCAAATAGATTTCTAAAATGACTCTGAATATATGGCACTGTTTAAGTGACTACTAGTCAGAGATAGCCTCTAGTGAAAATTAGTCATTAAAAAAAATAAACCCTAAATTTCTATTTCAACATTTCTGCTTTGCATAAGTATGGGGAAAAAAACCAAAGAAGGACAGTATTGCTTCACTGACTTTAACAACTACAGCTTAGTGACAGAACATCACAAGTCCAATGTATTAAAGAAAATGAAGATGTTACCTTTGTATATGTATCAAAAACTGAACAGGTAAAGCAGAATTATTTAAATGTGTGGAGGAAATTGAACTTACATAACTCGATGTTTCCAAGCTATCTGTGTTGACCAGTACTGGAGGAGGGTTTGCCTTAAAGAAAGAATTGTAAATGTGTTAGCTTAACAGGAAAATTGACACATTAATTACTAATGTCCATAAATGTTAGAAGCATATGAAAGATTTGCTATTTCTTAAATTTTAATTTTATATGAGCTTTTCATATGTTAATCAATGAGCCAGTTTCCAGCACCAGAAGATGAAAAGAATTAAGTATAAACAGTTAAATTTGATTTGCTTTTGAGAAATAAATTATTTCTGCTAAAACAGACATAATTTTCTTAAGATCTGTGAGAAAGTTAACCAGCCTTCTAAAAAAAAACCCACAAATATTCTTTGTATAAGAACTCTTCCTTGGTAATGCAAGCTGGTGTAGCCACTCTGGAAAACAGTATGGAGGTTCCTCAAAAAACTAAAAATAGAACTACCCTACGACCCAGCAATTGCACTACTAGGCATTTATCCATGGGATACAGGTGTGTTGTTTCGAAGGGACACATGCACCCCCATGTTTATAGCAACACTATCGACAATAGCTAAAGCATGGAAAGAGCCCAAATGTCCATCGATGGATGAATGGATAAAGAAGATGTGGTGTGTGTATGTATGTGTGTGTGTGTGTGTGTGTATGTATATATATATATATATATATATATATATATATATATATATATAATCTTATACCTAATACACACACACACACACACACACACACACACACACACACACACACTGGAGTATTACTTGGCAATCAAAAAGAATGAAATCTTGCCATTTGCAACTACGTGGATGGAACTGGAGGGTATTATGCTAAGTGAAATTAATCAGAGAAAGACAAAAATCTTATGACTTCACTCATATGAGGACCTTAAGAGACAAAACAGATGAACATAAGAGAAGGGAAACAAAAATAATATAAAAACAGGAAGGGGGATAAAACAGAAGAGACTCATAAATACGGAGAACAAACAGAGGGATACAGGAGGAGATGTGGGAGGGGGGATGGGCTAAATGGGTAAGGGGCACTAAGGAATCTACTCCTGAAATCATTGTTGCACTATATGCTAATTTGGATGTAAATTTAAAAATAAATAAATAAATAAATAAATAAATTGATTAATTAATTAAATAAAATTTAAAAATAAAATATCCACCATATGCTAACTTGGATATAAATTAAAAATTTTTTAAATTAAAAAAATATTTAAAAAATATAATAAGCGTTTAGTTACATTTTACTTGTTCTTTACACTTAAATTTAAGGGTTCTACTATCATATCACAGTTCCCAGAAAATATGACATATAACATCGCTGCTTTAATGAAGTTAATAATTTCTTAGGCCTAAAACTTTGCTATTTGAAATAATCTTCTCTGTCATTTGAAAAGTGTACACCCTCTCTTTATTTCTCAAAAATGCTGCCAGTTTGTCCCTTCCTATTTAAACTTTCTAATAAACTTTCTAATACAATTATTTTAATAAAGTTATTTATTGCCATAGAAAGAGAAAAAAAAAAGAACTCTTCCTGAGTTGTCAGAAATCATTAGTTTTTTTATTCCCAAGGATACCACGAAGATTCCAATCTTTTATCACCCAGAAAAAAAAATCTCTATTTTCAGTTGTAATTATCGCTTTCCACCCGTTATTCTAGACAACTCTCCGAATAACAATGGTCAAAAATTCAAGAGCAAAACAAACAAAAAAACAAGTAGAATAACATATCTCTAATTATGTATGGATTGAAAAAGGCATGGTTTTCTGGGTAAGCTGGAAAGTAATTATTATGTAGATGAAATAAAATTTAAAGAATAAAATGCAATAAACACCAAATGAAAAACATATCCAGACATACATACCAGAAACGTATGTGATCCCCCCTCAAAATTATCTTTCTTCTATATGAGTATAAATGTACCATATCAAATGACATTTACATACATTCAAAAAGACAACTATCCTTTAAACAAATTTTAGGATATGTTTATAAACATTAATAGTTCTGCTATCCCAATTAACTAAAGAATTATACATAAAATCTATATGAAAGAAACATTATACACAAAATAACCATCTTCTTCCAAGTATATGGGCATTTCTAAGAGGTAAGTGTTCAGAGTTCAAATGTTTTAGGCCATTTTCAGCAAAGTACTACATCTGGATGATAATGCGATAAAATGCTTAAAGACAACACAGTTGCATGGTTAAACAACCATATAATATGCAACTGGGCTACATGAAGCAGATTAAAAATGAGAATATTTTATTATATATAAAATTATATATTATAAAAATATTATATATAAAAATTAAATATACTTTACATGCAGTTCTACCTTTGAATGTAATAATCTATTTTCAGATGACTTAGTGAAAACCAAATCTATGAAGTACAAATACTAGTTATATAAGATTATTAGGTAAAACTAGTCAACTTACAGACATTTGAGATTTTATGAGTATCTGAAATTATTCATCTCCCAGTGACCCATTGAGATTCCTCAAATTCATAATATTTCACTTCATTAAAAAAATTAAGGGCACAACTTTACCTTATTTTGCTCAAGCAATTACAGAGGATAGCAAGAAAGAAAAGGGTACACAAAAAAAAGTCACAAAAGAAGTTACATTCTTCAAAAATTAAGGCAACAAAGCCTTTTGGTTCCCTCTGCCCATTTATTAACAAACATACAATGAAAAAAGTCTGTTATCATCATCATTGCATAGAAGTTATCTTCTGATTCTAGTCATATAAAAAGTCTATCTGATATTGAATGATACAATGCGTTAAATATACTTCAAATAAAATAATGACAATGAGAGGTCAGGAATGAGAGGGATTATGGATCATATGAGTGCACATGAGTTGATGATTGCTGGAGTTTAGTGATGAGTATACATGGGAATTCACCGTATTACTACTGCCTCTACATGTAAGGACTTTTGAAATTTCTTTACATTTCATTACATTTCTTTACATTTCATTTACATTTTCTACATGTTGAAATTTTTCATAGTAAAAAGTAAAGCAAAAAAATTATATTGAGACAACTATTCAGTTTGTGGGATGTGAATAACTAAGACAGTTGTGAAATACTATAGGTTAGAGTTGCTATTAAGATATTAGCATTCACATCATAAAGCTGATTTCAACTTTAAAGTTCAGTTCAAAATAAAAAATATAGATGAGTGGAATAATCTGTAATTTTGACTTAAAGAACATAGTAATATATAATAAAGTTATTTTTATATGTATCTTATAATTAACGTGGGAATGATCATATTTGAAGGGAAATGATGCTAATAACATGAAACTGGACAAAAACCAGGAATGTTCACATTGAGGATTAGGCAAGAATTTCAACCAAAAGTACTATCAGGATAAGAAAACCTAGCCATTTAAAAAGATCATAAAAGATGGTCTCAAATAGAGTCTATAATAAATGAAGCACAAGAGGCATGATCTGACTGCCTCAAGTTTAACTGCCTAAAATAAAGAAAAAATATTTAAGACTGTGTTAGAAGGTAGAGAATTAAAACATTTAATTTGGAATACACTATACTCTTACTTAATCACTTGAGATTTTCTAAATTCTTGTATCACAAAATACAGAAATAGTATCTGACAAAGTAATCCTCCAAAGCTCTCAAGGAGGTAGGAATGAAAATTAAACGGGTAGCACAATTTTAATGTGTTTGAAGGGTATGGTAAACAATGCAGAAAGGCACAATACCCTAGCAACAAAAAGCTAAAGAACAGGCTACTTCTGAAGGGAGAGATGCAGAAAAACCTGGCCACAGAAAGTACATACTTTCAAACAGCTGAGGTAGAAAGAACACTAAAATCAGAAACGGTAGCAAATCTGGTTAGCTTAAGACCTTGGGATCTGTAAACGGGATAGTGGGTAGCAGAACAGGTGACATGAAATTATCAGCTCTGCTTAGGAGTCAAACAAAAAAACTTAAGAAGAATCTATTTGAAAATTATTTCAAATGAAGAAAAACTCTTCCCTGCACCTCACTTCAAATGACATCAAAAGACTTGGTTCTAATGATGTTTCTATCTCACTCTACTATTCAGTAACTCTGACTGTATAGGTAAGTCATAAGTGTTCTTGAAACTCATTTTCTCCATCTATAAAGGGACAGCAACACACGCCTTTACCCAAGAGGACTGTGTGAGGATTCAGCAAATAGTAAAGGAAAATTTGTTGTCAACCATAGAAACCAACATATACCGTTGTATATAGTATATATAACAACATATACCATTGTGTATGTTTCAACTAGGACAATAATGAAGTCCTACAATTCACTTAGAGATTTACTAAAGGGGGAAGGGATATTCCAAAAAGAGAAACTAACAAACCCCTGAGAATTTGACCCAAGTATCAATAACAAGACTCAAACATAATTTTGCTCATCCAAATTTTTACTATTCCATCTCATTAATAACGGGCCTCATAGGGATTGCTGCTGTAACACAATGCAGCATTCTTACACAACTTCAGAAAGCAGTATTACATTAAAAAAAAAACAAACTGTTAAAATAATTCTAAAATCCCGTTATTTAAAACAGGCCCAAATTAGGAGTTTAGAAAATGTGTTTATGCTGTGCATTGTATTTCTCCTTCTTACTATTTATCAAAGTTTCATTATGTTATTTGCTTAATGACAGTCTCCTTCTCTCCTACTAAATTATAAAAAAAGTGTTTTTTCATATGAAGAACTCACAAATCCCAGAACACATCTTGGATTCTAATTTGAGACATTGCATTAAAAAAGTTAAATGCTATCACTTAGGTGATCAATTTAAGTTAGAGTGAATGTAAAAATAAATAGGATGGATTCTGAGAAGATGACAAAATAGGAAGCAACACAAATTTGTCACCTAGACAACAACTGCACTGGCAGAGTCTATCTGATATATCTATTTTGAAATTCTACTGAATCCCAGAATAGGCTATAGGAGGCTTGCAACTTCAGGGGAAGTACTGGATGGTAAATTGTGGTTAATTCAATCATCTCAGCTCTTAGCACAGTAGCAGCTGTCCAACTCCCACCCCTCTGCCCTGTAACAGTTAGCTGTGCAAGTGTTCTTGGAGTTGCTGGCACAAAACTTGCACAAACTAGGAGGGACAAAAAAACCTACTCTCCAAATATAGGGGATCTGTGCTCTGATTGCTAACTGCTGCTTCTGATCACAGAGGTGCAGACAAAGAAGCATGGCCATTATTGTTGTCTTCCCATTGATACAAGCCCCTCCCCCTCTGGTTCAAGTGACACCCAGAGGATTTAAAGGGCAAACATCTCCTCCCACCATTTCATTTTTCTATTTTTCCCCTTTTGAGAGTCAGACACAGACACCTAGGATAGTCAAAAGTAGTCACATATATAAGGGAAATTAGAAAGCCACTGTGCCTGTCCAGGGAAGGTTTAGGCAAAGAAAAGACCTAAGGAAGACCTTAAGTTTGTACTGCAGACTGATTTCTTGGCACAGAGCTAACCTACAACAATTAAAACAATAACAACAATAACAAAAATAAAAACAAAAAACAGCAAACCTTAGGAAACAGGAGAACCTGATTTCCAGAGTTAAAGCATCATAGGAGTCAAATGTCCAGTTTTCAGCAAAGAAACCAAAGGCATGCCAAGAAACAGTAAAGAGTGGCCCAAAGGAGAAAAAGAAAGAATGAAAGAAAGAAAAGATAAACTGCCTTTAAAAAAACCTGGTGGCAGACCTACTAGACAAAGACTTTGAAACAACCATATTAAATAAGTTTAAGGAACTAAAAAGGAAAGTAGACAAAATGAAATATGGGGAAATTTATAATAGGTAAAAATGGAAAAATCTATAAAAAATAAAAAAGTTAAAAGGAAATTCTGGGGTTGAAAAGTTCAATAATAGAAATGAAAAATTCAATAGAGTAATTCAAAGGCAGATGCGAGCAGGCAGAAGAATTAACAAACCTGAAGATAGGACAGTGGAAATTAAGTCTGAGAACAGAAAAAAAAAAAAAAACCTAAAGAAAAATGACCAGATTCTAAGGGACCTAGGGCCACCAGGAAGAGGACCAACACACACCTCATGGACGTCTGTCTCAGAAGAGGAGAGATCAAGGAACAGAAAAAATATCTGAAGAAATAATGGCCAAAACATTCGCAAATATGATAAAAACAACACCATCACCACATGAGTACAAACATCCAAGAAGCTCCACAAACTCATGGTAGGATGATTCACATCGAGACATATTATAATCAAATTGTTGAAAGACAGGGTTGCCTGGGTGGTTCATTTGGTTAAGCACCCAACTCTTGGTTTCAGCTCATGATCTCTCAGCTTTGTGGATTCGAGCCCTGTGTTGGGCTCTGTGCTGGCATGGTAGAACCTGCTTGGGATTCTCTCTCTTCCTCTCTCTCTGCCCTTCCCCCAACTTGTGCCATCTCTGTCTCTCTCAAAATAAACTTAAAAAAAAATTGTTGAAAGACAAAAAGAATTTTGAGAGCAGCAAGAAAAAAGTGACTTATTACATACAAGGGATCTTCAATAAGATTATCAACAAATTTCTCACCAGAAACTCGAGGTGAGAAGGCAGTGGGCTGATATATATATTTAAAGTACTAAAAGAAACCCCTTGTCAACCAAGAACACTATCTCTGGTAAAACTGTCCTTCAAATGTGAGGGAGGAATTAAAATATTCCCAGATAAACAAAAGCTGAAGGAGATCATTACCAGTAGAGCTGTCCTGAAAAAAATAGAAAACCAAAAACAAATGCTAATGAGAGTCTTGCAGGTGGAAATGATAGGACACCAGAGTGTAACTCAAGGTGTTTGAAGCAATAAAGATCTCAGTAAAGATAACTATAAGGGCAATTATAAAAGCAAATATTATTGTCACAGTGCTTTTTATTTTCTACATATTCTTAGAGGAAATACTTTCAGTCTTTCACCACTGAGTACAATGTCTGCAGTGGGTTTTTCAGAAGGGAAAGATGAAAAGAGTTCTGTAGATGAATGACAGTGATGGTTGCACAAAAATGAATGTACTTACTACCAATGATATATAAACTTAAAAATGGTTTTAAGATGGTAAATTTTTACATTATGTGTATCTTACCACAACTAAAAATTTGGAAAAATATATGACCTCAAACTAATTATGAAAATGTATCAAACACAAATTGAAATATAGTCTACAAAATAACTAGCTAGTTTTCTTCTAAAATGCCACATTCATGGAAGACATACAGTGGGGGCTACTCCAGGTTAAAGGAGACTACAGTGTCATGAAGGCAATGTGTAATCTTAGACTGGCCAAAGGATCTATTTTTGTTTCTCCTATAAAGAATATTATTGGGGCAACTGGCAAAATATAATTAAGGTCTACAGATTAATCTGATTAGTTTTATGTTAATGTTCATTTTCTAATATAGCTCACTGTACTATGGTAATACTTTTGTTCTTATGAAAAAATATTTAGTGTTATAAAATGTTTGTATTTAGAGGTAAAAGGGGCATGAGAGAAACTTCCTTTGAAATGATTCATAAAAAATATTTTAATTATATAGGAAGAGAAATGATAAAGCAAATATGGTAGGTAAAAATATTAAGAATTAGGGGAGCTAGGTAAAGGTATGTGGGATTTCACATACCTTTTTCACATAAATTTTTTTTTAACATTTATTCATTTTTGAGAGACAGAGACAGAGCATGAGCGGGGAAGGGGCAGAGAGAGGGAGACAGAATCTGAAGCAGGCTCCAGGCTCTGAGCTGTCAGCACAGAATCCGACACAGGGCTTGAACTCACAAACTGCGAGATCATGACCTGAGCCAAAGTCGGATGTTCAACCGACTGAGCCAACCAGGTGCCCTGGAAAAAAAAATGTTTTTTAATGTTTATTTCTGACAGAGAGGAACAGAGTATGAGCAGGGGAGGGGCAGAGAGAGGGAGACACAGAATCTGAAGCAGGCTCCAGGCTCTGAGCTGTCAGCACAAAGCCTGACGTGAGGATGAACTCACGAACCATGAGACAGATGATGACCTCAGCCAAACTTTACTGACTTAACTAACTGAGCCACCTAGGTGCCGCTCATTGCACTATGAATGCAATTTTCTTAAGTCTGAAGTGATATGAAAATAATATAAAACAAATTTAACAAAAAGCCCAAAATATAAGCAGAATAAGGGCACTGTAGTCAGTTATTAGTGTGTAGTTAAAAAGGCTCATCAAGGTAACTTGAAGCATGCTTTCCTATTTAGGATTACCAATAAAATGAAAATGTATTAGGTCATACTTTAGATTATACTAAAGATCAAATTAGCTAAGACTCAATACTCAAATGTTTTGTGAAAGCTGTATGGTCCAAAAGTGATAAAAAATGGTCTGCACTGGATATATCTGTAATGTAACTACTCTCATGTCATGTTAGAGTTGTAAACTTGTCCCTTGCACAGACAGTAGGCTCCTAGAGAACAAGGCCAATGTTATATTTATATCTTAGTAGCTACAGGACTGGAACAATAAACAAAAAAATTGAATGAACATCAATCCCTCCAAAACACATATTTGAGTGTGTACAAAAAATTTTACACACACAAATTAGCCATAAAGCATTTTCAACTATACCTTAGTTACACGACAGATCCCCACAACAGGTTGAAATAGAGGTCTAAAGCATCTGGTTTTATTTTATTTATTTATTTATTTTTAACGTTTATTTATTTTTGAGACATAGAGAGACAAAGCATGAACAGGGGAGGGGCAGAGAGAGAGGGAGACACAGAATCTGAAACGGGCTCCAGGCTCTGAGCTGTCAGCACAGAGCCCGACGCGGGGCTCGAACTCAAGGACCGTGAGATCATGACCTGAGCTGAAGTTGGAAGCTTAACCGACTGAACCACCCAGGCGCCCCATAAAGCATCTGGTTTCAAATCAGAGTATTTCCTCTGGGGTAGAAAAAGACATTTAATAGGTCAGTATCTATGTGGAGTACTGGAGCTACAAGAAACTGAGTAGTTTCCCCACTATCACACAGCCAGAAAGGGGTGACGCCAGGAAGTGGTAGTCAAGTCTCACTATGAAGTCCATGCTCTTCATGCATCTTCAGCAGCAATTCATTATGCCTTTCTCCATACCACTATGTGGAGGGCTTTCATAAAATGTAAATGACGTGATCAATATAAAAATAATCTGAAAAGCATAAAAATTCTACAAATAATTAGACTATATCTATCTATCTATCTATCTATCTATCGGTAGATAGATATAGAGATACCTAGATAGATAGATAGATAGATAGATAGATAGATACAGAGTCTGTAATAAGGCTATCTATATATATCTATGTATAGCTATCTAATTTGCTTAATCCTCAAATTCATTAAAAAATTTTTTTTTTAATTTTTTTTTGAGAGACAGAGAGAGTGAGCAGGGGAGGGGTAGAGAGAGAGGGAGAGGGAGAGAGAATCCCAAGCAGGCTCCACACTGTCAGCCTTAAGACCAATGCAGGGCTTGAACTCATGAACCATGAGATCATGACCTGAGCTGAAATCAAGAGTCAGGTGCTTATTAACCAACTGAGCCACCCAGGCACCCCTCCTCAAACTCATTTTAAATTACTCAGGGAGGCATTATTCCCCATTTTAACAGATGAAGGGAGTATAAAATGTAGAGGTTAAGTAACTTGTTTGAATTGCACAAGTAGGACTAGACTCCAAATCTTGCGTCTTGTTCTATTTCTATGACATCCTGATGCATCTAAAATGTAAAGTAGTAGATCTTTAGAAGAAAACCTATTTCCATTTAAAATGGTAAAATAAGGGGGGTGCCTAGGTGGGTCAACCAGTTAATAAGCATCTGACTTCAGCTCAGGTCATGATCTCATGGTTCTTGAGTTTGTGAATTTGAGCTTCTGCATTGAGCTCTCTGCTGTTAGCACAGAGCCTGCTTTGGATCCTCTGATGGCCCCTCTCTCTGTCCCTCCTCTGCTCACTTTCTCTCTCAAAAATAAATAAACATTAAAAAATGTTAAAATTAGGTTATCTATTAAGTAAGGCTTTCAAATTTATTTGAGGACATTTTAACCAGTTATACTAATTTTAAAATGTACATGTTATACTTGATTAATCAGGAAAAGGCTTACTGATTGTGGAAAGTGAGGCACACCCTATAGGCTTCTCACACTATACAACATAAATTATTAATCTACCCCACATGCACTTTCGTAGTGTATTTAAAACCTAAAATGAGGCTAAGAAGAACAAATAAGGCTTTCTCTTGTGCACGTACCCTCATTTGTTTTTCTAACTTGTTCCCTGGTTTACTGTCTCAAAGAAATATGAAATAACACTAATAATATGAATAGCCAAGATCATGTGCTAGTTGCACATACATTATTATTCTTCCAATCACTGTAAAACATCTCAAGTTAGTATTACAATCATCTTCAGTGTTACAGATGAGTAAACGGTGTGGTTAAGCAAACTGCTCAGAGTTACACAGCTGGTAAAGTGGTAGGACTGGAATTCTAAACTAGATCAATCTGACTGTAAGACCTCTCCTTTATAACCACAAGGCTATGCAACATCTCCACAATTTCCAAATGTAGTGTGATGCTGTCAGGGACACTTGGAGTAAATAAATCAGAGGTCTCTGAGCAGGAAAGGACAAGTTCCTCATGGAATGTAAGAACAAAAACTACTATAAAATTTCAAAGGATTCGAGGAAACTCAACATCAAAAGATGAAGTGACAAGAGTAAAATAAACTTTCAAATCCCCTACTTAAAAAAATATATTATACTACTAAATCTTAGATGCTTGAAGAGATGTTACACTATTACAATAACACATAGGCTGCTTACTTAGAATTGTATTTTACTTATAAATTCAATTCCTCTCTTCAACAGAGAGGAAAAAATCCATTTGGACTTATCTGTTAAATTCTTGGTGGCTTTACAATGATTTAATTTTTAATGATTTTCATAAAGGGTGAAAGATTATGTAGAAGAAGTAACATAATACAAACATAATACAAAGACTACAGTCTTAGTGTAGTATCTGTAATTTCCCCTAGAATCCCATTTTGTTCCTATTTATTTTCATTTTTTAGCAGGGGAAGGGCACTGAGATAAGTAATCACAATTGAGATCCCATTTTTACTTCCAACGGGGAATTTACTTCAAAACTGTTTACACAATAGGGGAACCTCAGCCGTCTGACTTCGGCTCAGGTCATGATCTCATGGTTCCTGAGTTCAAGCCCCAAATTGGGCTCACAGCTGTCAGCCTGTCAGCACAGACTGCTTCAGGTCCTGTGTCCCCCTCTCTCTGCCCTTCCCCCACCTGCACTCTCCCCCTCCAAAATCCTAAAAAATGGTGTTTACACAATAAACATACTATTTTTATCTCGATTTTATGCTACAGATCAGTAATCGTAAAAACAGCTAAAGATGCATTTATTTGTACTTTGTATGAGATTGAGATTGTTCACAACAGAATAATACTATCATTATTTTGACTTTGAATGACGTTGTTAATGTTTTAAAACTAGTAAAGCTCCTAAGCTAAAAAAGTTCAGATTCTCTGACATTTGGCTATTATTTCATTTTATTTTTTGACTGTCATATGTTACCTTTTTAAAAAGAAAATTTTATTTTAGAATAATTTTAAATTTACAGAAAAGCTGCAAAGATAGAAGAGTTCCCACATACTTTACATATATGAGTTCTTATTTTTAACTAATAAATGTGAATGTTACCTAACCAAATGATAGAAAAATATTTCCAAAGAAGATAAAAATATATCGGGAAAAAAAAGCTATATAAAATGACACATCCACTATAATATGAGGATGACGACTTTTATTATCTTTAGAAACTAAAATTCCTAAAGGAAATAAACACCGGTTTAAACAATTTACAAGTACAAAAGGCATGATAACGAATCTAAGGAAGTTTAATATTATGAAGTTCAGAATGTGTCCTATTTCGTAGTTAACCTAAAAATATGGCAAGTATCGAACCCATTTTATATTAAATCCCAAATATTTAATTCCCTAAAAACACCAACTGAACCCCAAAGTGAATTACTAAGTCTAACAAAGAAACAGTTAAAACAATTTGAAAAGAATATAAATGAAACATTAAAAGCAAATGAAATTTTTATAAAGAAAAAAGAAACTAATAAAAACCTGTGGTATGGTGGGTAGGATGACAGTATTCTCAGCAGGGACTGGCAGGACAGGGATCACAGGGACAGTGGGAGAAGAGGGAGGTACAGCTTCTGTTGGCTAAAAATCATCAATGACAAAAAATCAGGAAAAATACCAAAATAAAAGAAAAACACATAATAAAGTTTGTCATAAAGTATAGTTTTCAGAAATAACTGAGAAATAAGTAAAATATTAATATGTAACTTTAATTGAGAAAATGCTCTCCAGAAATTACTTTAGAAATCATTATACGACTACTAATAATTTTAATAACTATAATTAAAATGGGTGACTACTTTCTAGATGTTTAAATGAAAATAATAAAAGATAGTGACCTAGAATATATTCCTCTTCTAGGAGACAAAACACTCACTTTATAGACTACAAAACATTTTTCCAGCATTCAGAAGCTATCTGACTGCTTTCCTCCTTGAATTCAAGGTGTGAAATGTAATTTTATTAGCCCATCAGACAGGCAGGCAGTTGGGGCTTAGAAATTCACAAAACAGTCAAAGGACTTAAAAACTGAATCTATATCATTTTTTTATATCTATGCTATTGACCTCTACAAGAGAACTGTAATAACCTGCCTTAAAATTGCCTTTAAAGTCATTAATTCAACTACCATTCACTGAGTAACTATTATATGCCAGACATTTTCTGGAAAAAATTTAAAAAGTAAGAACTTTAGTGACATAATTTAAACGGAATTTTTCTTTACACTCAATTACTTTATCTGGATTGATTCAATTCATTTTACAAAGATGTAAATGGAACACAGAAGAGGTGTTTTGTATCAAGTCCTAATCCCTGTAAACTGAATTCATAAACATTTGCTATACCAATAACATATACAGATATGTTATTTTCTTACATATATAAGAAAAACATTAAAACCAAATTGATAACAGGACACTGTGCATTAAAAGAAACTTAAAACAAGAAGAACAAATTTGCTGAAGAACTATGCTTTTTCTAACAAAGAAATACAAAATAAAATTATAATGCTGACTTTCTCGTTTATCAAATCAATCAGTTAAAATTTATCAAAAATGTATGAATTCTCCAACAATAGTGCTGGGACAACTGGATATCCACATGCAAAAAAATTGAAATCAAAGCACTCTTGCATCATATACAAAAACTAATGAGAAATTAAGCAATGACCAAAATAGAAACACTAAAACCATACTCATAAAACCAGAAAACATAGGGGTAAAATCTTCATGACCTCGGATTTCGCAGTGGATTCTTAAGTATCATATCAAAAGCGTAAGTGACAAGAATAAATGAATTGGACTTCATCAAAATTATAACCTTTTGTGCATTAAAGGACATTATCAAGAAAGTGAAAAGAAAACTTACTAAATAGGAGAAAATGTTTCTAAGTCATACATTTGATGAGGGTTATAAAAATCCAACAACAAAAAGATAAAAACACAATTAAAAAATGGGCAAGGACTTGAACAGACATTTCTCCAAAGGAGATAAACAATTGGCCAATAAGCACATGAAAAGATACTCAACAAATTATTAATTAGAGAAATGCACATCAAAATTAGAATATATCACTTCACACTTACTAGGAGTCTGTAATAAAAAAAGGAAAACAAAAATAGAAAGAAACAAGTGTTGGTGAGGATGTGCCGAAACTGAAATCCTCAAAAACTGCTGGTAGGAATGGAAAATGGTGTAAGCTGCTGTGGAAAACAGTTTGGTGGTTCCTCAAAAAAAGCTAACCATACATAGTATTACCACATAACCCAGCAATTCTACTCCTAGGTGTATATACTCAAAAGAACTAAAAACAGGGACTTGGATACTTTTTTTTTTTGAAGTTTATTTATTTATTGAGAAAGAGAGGGAAATACCAAGCAGGCTCCATGCCCAGAGTGGAGCCTGATGATATGACCATGAGATCATGACCTGAGCCGAAATAGAGTTGGATGCTCAACTGACTGAGCCAACTAGGCGCCCCGTGGATACTTTACATCATTGTTCACGGTAGAAATAACCCAAGTATCCATCAACAGATGAATGGATAAACAAAATCTGGTATATACATATAA
Source organism: Prionailurus viverrinus (assembly GCF_022837055.1). NCBI lineage: Eukaryota > Metazoa > Chordata > Mammalia > Carnivora > Felidae > Prionailurus > Prionailurus viverrinus. The sequence goes on along the minus strand of NC_062569.1, from coordinate 86,775,012 downwards.
TGAGTATTATTCAGTCATAAAGAGGAATGAAATTCTGACCCATGCTACAACATGGATGTATTTTGAAAACATTATGTTTTCAGGTGAAATTAACCAGACACAAAAGACAATATTGTAGGATTCCACTTACATGAAATGTTTAGAGTAGGTATATTTATAGAGATAGAAAGAAGTTACCAGAGAGAGAAGTTAGGAGAGAGAAGCATGGAAGTTATTGCTTAAATGGTACAGAGTCTGTGAGAGGTGATAAAAAGGTTTTGGAGATAGATAATGGTGATGGATGCGACAACGTGAATGCAATTAATGCCAAAGAATTATACAGTTAAAAAGGTTAAAATGAAAAATTTTGTTATATATCTTTTACCACAATAAAAAACCTCAAAATAAATTAAAAATTTTTTAATGTTTATTTATTTTTGAGAGAGAGAGACAAAGAGTGCGAGTGGGGAAGGACAGAGAGAGAGGGAGACACAGAATCCAAAGTAGGCTCCAAGCTCTGAGCCATCCATATAGAGCCTGACATGGGCTCGAATCCATGAACCATGAGATCATGACCTGAGCGGAAGTCAGATGCTTAACCGACTGAGCGACCCAGGCACCCCTCAAAATAAAATTTTTAATGCATGGAAACAGGTCCCTTCCCATTGCTGTTAGAAATATAAATTCATACAAACTTTAAGGAAAGCAATTTAGCAGCAATTATCTATAGCCTTAAAAACGTCTAAACGCTTAGACTTAATTCTGGCAATCTATCCTAAATGAATAATTTAAAAAACAAATGTTCTAATAGTCTTATTACATTCTACTGACCATTGTTTATACTTGGGGAAATATGGAATACCCTAAATATCCAAAGGTGCTGGAATGGAATGGTTACATTTACAAATAATGATAATTATGTAAGATTAAATATTATACAACAATTAAAAATCATCTGTAAGAACAGTCTGTATGTCAGTAAAGCCCCTGTAGGTCTGGCTTGGGACTCCAGTCACCAATTATATATTGTTTCCATACAAAAAAATCTTCAAATTCCATAAGTTTAAAATGAATAACTTAAATGCTAATCAATTTTCAGTGGAATACTTATATGACTTTTTAAAAATGTTTGAAAACCCAGAGGTTCTGACTCCAAATTTATAACGAAGTATAAGAAAAAGATAGTTTTAAAAGAGCTGTCACTTGATCACCTAGGTATAAACACAGAAAATGAAACGAATCCCATCTCTGCTTACACAATACTTATAATTAATTGCAGATTGTTTGCTGACATAATTGGGAAGTATGAAAATTAGATTTCTAGAAGATAATAATGATAGAATATCATCATGACTTTGGTTGGTGTAGGCAGAGACTTCTGTAACAGGAAGGTACAGATTGTTGAAACCAAGCAGGTGAAGACAGCATCTGAATGCAGGGAGTAGAGGGGTGGCAGCAGTCTAGCACAGGGTGCTTGGAGCTTGAGCAGGATATGGGCAGAGTGGTGCCAGGAGCCTGATGTTTTTCTGGAAACCAAATGTGACAAAGACATTATCTATGTGGCAGTAGCAGTAGTCTGGTATGAAGTGTAGGAGCCTCACTGGAGTAAAAAGGGGGTTTGTTGGAGCTTGAGCAGAGTAAGGAGGTTGTCAATGGGAGATTGCTTACATACAGGAGATTTTGATCCAATAAATAAGATAATGGGAGCAAGATTCCTCATGTCAGAGAAGGGAGTTAAAATATGGAAAGGGAAAAAATTAGCATGATACCTATGGTTTTAGAATAGAACTGGAAGTTAGAATAGAACTGGAGGTTAGCATGAATGCATGGTTTTCAATATATATAGATGAACACAGGAATACAGACATAAATGTGTGTGTTTATATGTACATATATTCCCTTGTTCTGTCCACAGAGAATATCTAGGGGCAGTAACACTCCAATAGCCTGAACACACCTATCACTCAGATTATGGTTTCTAAATATATATTCTGAAATAAAAAAACAAAACAAAACAAAACAATATAGGAGTCTTTGGAGAAATGGCTGAGTCCAGTGCTAAAACTTAGCCAAGTATAATATGAATCTAAAACATCTTGTTGTGCCAGAAAATATAGAACTGCTCAAGGAATAATGAAGGCATGACAAAAGACACAGAAGTTAGCTTGAAGGGTTTTCATCAGTCAGACCAGGAACAATTTGAGAATCAAAATAAAGATAACAATAGCATACAATCCACTATATAAAAACAGGATTCCAAGAGTCCATACTGATTTAATAATTACAAGAACACATGAACAGAAGAGAAAGCATTTCCTTAGAGTAGAATGCCAACTAAAAAATGTATAAGGAATTATGGAATTACAAAATCATTTGGCAACCATCACAGTAATAATATATTAATTACTATGTATTACATAGTAATAATACATACATCAATAGATGCAAAAATTCCACTGCTGCTGAAGGAACCTTCTATTTCATTCCAGCAGATGAAAATTTAAAAAGGACACATGGATGCACACAAGTTACCTCTTAAAAGCTTTTATTAATTACAGTAAAGAAATCTAGTAGGTACTACCTTTTTTTTTTTTTAAGTTTATTTCTTTATTTTGAGAGAGGCAGACACAGCACAAGTGGGCGAGAGGCAGAGACAGAGAATTCCAAGCAATCCTGATGCGGGGCTTGAATCCACAAAGCCTTGAAATCATGACCTGAGCCGAAACCAAGAGTTGGACCCTTAACCGACTGAGCCACCCAGGTGCTTCTCTAATAGATACTATCTTAATCAGAGTTAACATCACCAGGGATGGCACAAATCAAAATCATGCTGATAGGCTATAATAAGAGCATATCACTTCTGAGAAATTCCAATCGAAGATGCATAACCTGAATCGAATCACTGAACATCTGATACACTACAAAATAACTGGCTTTAGTCATCCAAAGTATCAAAGAAAAAAAGTCTAAAGTTTATCATTATTTTTTTGTAATTTCAGTTTTATTTTTTTAGCAGCTTTGTTGAGGTATAATGATATACAAAAAACTGTACATATTTAATGTATACAACTTGTAGAGTGTGAACATATGCATTATCTGTGAAACCATCACCACAATTAAGGTAGCAGACATATCTATCACCTCTCAAAGTTTCCTTATGCCTCTTTAATAGGGTCAGATATTAGTTGATTAATGATCTATTTTAGTATTAAAATAAGGCAAAGCTAAATGCTTACGTCAACTTTCAAGGTCAAGCATGAAAATTTCCTCCACTGGGCAGTAGCTCTCTAAAACCCTTTATGATAAACTATAAATCCTTTAATATTACATTCAAACTGGCTCTAAGTGTCTTTAAAAAAATCTATCTCCTTTAAATAAGGATCTAAATACCATTTTTTAAAAAATCTTAAAACAACTTATACTATCTGAATCCACCCTCCCCCCCTCTTCTGTATAGGGCAAGTACTTTGAAAAGAACATATGCCTCTGCCAGTTTCTTAAGAGAAGCAAACCCTTCTGAGAAAAGCCTTCAAAAACAAATGACATATCAATATATAAAATTTCCTAGCCTTAGCTCATAACAACTTCAGGTAACAAAGAATTACAGAACAACAAAATAATTCATTTAGTTCATCTGAAACAAAAATACAGCCCTAAACAAATAATAGATAATCAAATGAAGGTTGAGTAATGAGGAAGAGCACAGATGTTATATCCAGTAACACTGAAATGAAGAGGTAAGAGGATATTTTAAGGGCACAAATGAGAACAGGGTAGAATTCTGGGGAGTTGTAGAAGATTCTAAATTGGAAATGTCATGCTTAAGATTCTCAAATAAATAATGAGATAGCAAAATACACTAACCATTATATTTGGGTTATTAGAGAAAAGGAGGAATTCAACATAAGCATTTTAAACTTGAAAGCTCTTATATACATGTTTCATTAGACAATGGTGACTATTATATACCATCATCCTTTTCCTGCTCCATTTGTATCACTCAATAAGATCAGCTCCAAAGAGTTTTGTTTTGTTTGTTTTTTTTTAATCATGACCATGTGACTAACAACAGTCTCAGTTGTTTCTATCCATAGCAACACCATAGAATCATTAGTCTCTGAGGCTGCCTTCAGAGACTTGTTTCCATGACAACAGAGGCTATAATATTAACAGTATCTCAAAGAACACTGCAGAAAATTATAAATTCCTGTAAAATAATTGGATTGCACATATTTTAAAAGTGCTTTTTCTATGCCAGTATCAAACTGACAGCTTATGGAAAAGTGTTTCACAATCATTTTTAGAGAAATTTCTTCATAGTTTTACATTTTAATGTAAGATCTTAAAATGATGAAAACAGCTTTTGAAATGTAACTGATCTTCATAAAAGTAGTCTGAAGCCTAATTTAGGTATAGCCATGTGCATAAAGTGTACTGCACATCAACAGTTATGACCATGCACTACCCTCTTTCACTGCCATTCATTCAGTAACAAGTGTCCCTGCCTCTTCCTTAAGAAGGTAAATCCTGCTGAGAAAGTCTTCAAAAACAAATGACATATCAATACACAATTTCCTAGCCACAGCTGATAACCAATAGAGCTGTAATAACCAATTCAGTATACACTCAGGAATCAATTCAGGAATGAATGAGTGAGCCTACCTTTACTAAACTGCATTATGCTTAAAATAGTTAAAACAGTTCTTATATGTGCATATGAATCCTGACTGATACAAGAAGAGACAGAAAGGATAATTAGGAGAATGCTGTGATAATCCACCTGAGAGGTCATCAGTGGCTTAAACCAAATGGTAGTGATAGTGAAAATGGGGATGAGTAGTCAAATCAAGATAGATTTTGAATGTACAACTGGTATTATCTGGTAACTAATGGGAAGTAAGGAGTGAGGAAGGACTATTAAGAATAACACCCACAATGGCCACTAAAAATGATCTTTTCCATTATAGTTAGACCCAAGTGTAAAAGACTTGCAAGGCTCTCTGAATACATTTTCAAATGTTTTCTCACTAAATTATTTATTAAAATGACTTTCATAACATAAGATGAAACTCTGAAGAAAGTTAACTGAAGCCACACTACAAGATAATTTACAATTGTTTATATCTTACACTAACATGTTACATGAATGAGGTAAACCGAGCTTAGAATACTCACAAAGATTTACACCACACTTAGGGAAAATGAAATATATGAATTAGCAAATCTTTTGTTATCGATATCTTACACAACAAGGAAAAGTAATTACTCTTGTGCCAGTTGTGTTAGTAAGTACCTTATATTTTGTTTTTATATGGCATAGATAATATTCTTAATCCAAATTCCTTTGTTTAGAGATCCACTATGCCACAATGAGATATGTTTCTCTGATGTAATGTCAAAGAAGCTATCTTAGAAGGGGGGGGGGGGGGGCAGAAAACAAAACAAAACACAAAAAAACTGGCAAGTTTTTTTTGCATGTTAATGTAAAGATAAAATACAGTACAGTAGATTTATCAAAACTCTGCTTGGGAATCACTGTACTCAACAGGAGTCCAGTATCTTCAGAATAAAGATGTTTTTCATTATTTAAATCTGATTCTTTTTGATTCAAATGACTTTTTTGCCACAGTTACTGTGGACACCTTCAATATAAATTGGTGCAGTGGAAAAAAAATGTTACTTGAACAAGCTGTATGGGACATCCATGTCATAATTATCTCAGAAGCAAATGTCAATAAACTAGATACATTTTAAAACAAATCACTAAGGTGTTAAATTACAAAGTTTTGATTTTAAAATAGCAAAGGGGAGATAGGAAAATAGACCTAATGATTAATAATCCTATTACAGAAACATGGGTAAAAATCTGTTACTTTACAGACAGATTACCTGATTCACGAATCTATTTCTGCTTACAAGATTCAGGATACTGAGTTAAAGTTTATCATCCTTTTATTATGAGAAAATGGCATTCTATCAGCATTCAGCTGGTCACTCTGTACTGGTAGAAGGATGAGTTAACAACCACTAAAAATTTAAAGTAAACAGAGACTTTAAAGTTGGATTTAAAGATATGATTACTTAATTTAATACATAGGTATGAAACTACCCACTGCAATATACTTTTCTTAACCCGATTTTTTATCAGAATATGGTTAGAGAAACCTGCACAACCATGGACTTTCATGATTGAAACAAAAAATGGGCTCTCAATCCTTAATAATAATCATGCATTTACCCTATTCTATTCATTCTTCTATAAATCCCTAACAATTCCAGCCCCTGCTGCCTTTCTTCCATTCTCCTACCACTTAGTGTTTCAGCCATACTGACCTCCCTCCTGTTCCCCAAATATCCTAAACATGTTCTGGTGTCAAGACTTTCATTTACTATTCCACTGCCTACAATGCTCTTGCCCCAGATATTCACATGGCTCAATTCTATTACTTCTTTCATGACTTAATTCAAATATCAAATATATATGGCAGATACTGCTAAAAGACTTTTTGTGTGCTTGGGTAGCCACTACAATCAGAAGGTGTTCAACAAGATGTTCTATCATTGATGAACTTAGAAGTTTCAAGATATAAAAAAGTCAAAATATTGCCAATTTAATGTTGTCCTTTATCTAGCAATAGCTAATTGCCTAATAATGTCCTATTTGAAAATAAACATGTCTTGCTCAAGTACATTTGTTCAGTAGATTTGCATCTCTCTCTCTCTTTTTCTAATATTTTATTTTTAAGTAATCTCTACACCCAATGTAGGGTTGGAACTCACAACTATAACATCAAGAGTTACATGCTCTTCTGACTGAGCTCTTCTGACTCCTGGCTAGGAGTCCTTCATCTCTTTCTTTCTTTTTAAAACTGTTTTAGGAAGTATTTCTCATTGACAGCTCACATTTAAAACCTGTGGTGCTCATCTTCCAAACTTCTAGGTTCTACTAATATCATCTTGCCCCTAGGCCCCTACCACATGTGGTAGCTGCTTCCTGTGGTTACTATCTCTGTTTTACTTTGGTGTTTTCATTTTTCCTTTTCAGTTCTCCAATTCTTTTTTAACTACCCCCCTATATTACATCTGTTAAAATACTTGCTATAGCTCCTGTTTTCCTGGATGAACCCTTGTCAAGGTTACTAATACTCTGGCTAAAACATACATAATTCTTTATCACTCTATATTAGGTTGTTTCTCCTATCTCTAGATTCCTCACTTAAAAAACCAGAATATTTTGTGGAACTAATGATAATGGTGGTGATAAAGATGGCAATGATGATGAGATCAGGTATTATAAGGGTTTTGCTTATACTGTCTCATTTCATTCTCACTAACTCTTGATGCAGGAAACATTTTCATCCCTATTTTCTACAGGTGGAGGAAACAGACTCTGAGAATTCAGGTGTATTTGTTCAAGGTGCCATGGGTAGTAAATGGCAGAACAGAGATTTAAAACTCAGGCTACCATCTTCTAGAGACAGTTTGCTCAACCAGCATACTACACTATGTCTTTAAAATACTTCAGAAGGAGTTATGTTACTATCATATTTTACTGCAAAGACAATAATATAATATCATAGAAAAGAAACAAAATACTTCATCAATCCTTAGCTCAAGGACTGGCAAACATTTTCTAAAAAGGGCCAGGTAATACATATTTTAGACCTTATGGACCATGCAATTTCTGTTACAACTACTCAACTGTGCTGTAGTAGCTTGAAAGTAGCCATTAGCAATACACAAGTAGGCATAGCTGTGTTCCAATGAAACTTTATTTACAATAACAGGTGGCAGGCTGGATTTGTGCTGACTCCCATTTTCGTGATTTAAAAACAGAAAAAAAGGCTGATTAGATTGATGGAAAAAAAACAGAAAAAGACTTCAAGATACCTAGGCTAGTTTTTACTAACTACAGTTGTTTTAATTCTGCTGCAATGCTTACTCTATGATAAATAAGCAACTCCTCCCCTAAAAATATGGAAGTAGAAAATTAAAAAAAATAATACATATGGAAATTTCAAATTTCATCTATAGTTCTTTAAAATATATTTTTTTAAAAGGCCTATATAATAAAGCAGTGTTCTTAGCATTGAAAGAATTATCAAAAAAAAAAATCTTTACCGTATACAGCCTTTCAGTTTAGGAAGAGTGATTAAAATGACATTTTTGGTCTGCTTCCCACTCCCACACTCCTCCAAAATCTTGCTATGGTATTTAGTATAGCTGAAGCAATTAACTCCTAAGATTGGTATGCATTTTGGATTTTTTTCCTTCTCGCTTTCCAAATACTTTCAAATGGATTTCTTATTCAAATTTATAATGCTTTGAGGCATTAGATGGTTCCACCAAGATTAGTCAGAGTTAAATAAAGAAAAACCAGGCTGGGATCTGTTTTGATCCAAATCTCAGAGAGTATCTCTTAATATTCCTTCAGGACCAATAAAAAATCTGTAAGACAACCAATTTGTCTCATTCTGTCGTTAACAATAACTGCTTCCCATTCCAGAGCTGGCTCAGTCAATAGCCACTGTTTAGATTTCACAAATACTAAAAATATTGTTCAGAAATGGGACTAAATTGGGGTTTATTGAAGGATAAAGAACTAATAGACAGGGCTCCTTTTAAGACATAAGGGAAAAAAATCTTCTAAATACATATATCTAGAGGAAGAAGAAATTGTGTTTAGGCTTTCCTAAAATTCCACTGCTTCCAGATGTCGTTGCCAGTTGGTTTATACTTGCACAAAAAAGGTCCAGTCTTTTTTGATTGACTTGCATATGCCTGTAAAATTATTACATCAGTTGGCTTATTTAAAGTTTGTTAAATAAGGTGATAATTGTAGGCTACTGTTCCCACATGGTCTGAACAACTATTTTTACCTTTATAAAAATTCTAAATTTTGATATAAAATGGAGGACTGAAATGTTATCTAAATAATAGGGCCAGGAAGTACAAAGAATAACATGGAAAAAAATCTTTAAAGAAAATAACAGTAAGAATTTAAATTCTTCATATGTATAAGAATATATATGTCTCAAATTTTTCACAGACAGCTTTGAATTGCTTTTGAAATACACATGATGTTTACAAAATCTTGTAGACTTAAAAAAATTTAATTTAAAAAAAATTAATTTAATTTAAAAAAATTAAAAAAAATTGAAAAAAATTTAAGTCATAGTTCTACACATAAAAATGGCTTGAGAAATTTACAGTGGTCAAACCATATTTAGAAGGTCCAAATTTCCTTGTAGCCAGCATCAGATTAAGTGAAAATAAACAAGTATATAACATTTGTTTATTCATTCAACATTTATCAAGTGCATTCATTGTGCTAGACTTTGGCGATACAAGAAAACATACATCTTGTATTACCAGCTCTTGTGAAGCTTCTGGTTCAGCAGCTAATATTTAATTTTATTTTTTGAGAGAGAGAGAGAGAGCACAAGGAGCGGAGGGGCAGAAGGAGAGAGAGAGAGGGAGAGAATCTTAAGCATGCTCCATGGTCATTGTGTGGGGCTCGATCTTACAACCATGAGATTATGACCTGAGCTAAAATCAAGAGTCGGACACAACTGATCGAGCTACCCAGGCGCCCCTAGATGAGTCAGATATTTTAGGGCACAAAAATCAGATAAACACAAGATTCTACCGTACTATCAGAAAGGAAAAAAGTTTACAATGTAAGGAGAGAATAATTTTAATTATGGAATCAAGAAACATTTATAGAGATGCTTTATCTTAAAAGAATAGAAAGGAGGAGAAAAGGCCTCACTGGTGAAAAGAAACAGTGTGAAGAGGGCAGAAATATCTCCTAATCTAAGGCCAAAAAACAAAATAAAACATCAAATGAAGCAGCCTCTTTCTACACCCTTTAACTTCGCATTAAAATAAATATCCCAATCCCTATATCTATTTGTACCTGCAGCCCATTAACCAATTCTTTTTCCTCTCTCTCTCCTATGATTCTATCTTTTGTTTAAAAATATTCTTTAAAAAAAAAATAATTTACTGTCAAATTAGCTAACGTAGTGTATACAGTGTGCTCTTGGTTTCAGGAGTAGATTCCCATGATTCATCACTTACAGACAACACCCAGTGCTCATCCCAACAAATGCCCTCTTCAATCCTCATCACCCATTTTCCCCCCTCTCACCCCCCCCCACCAAAACCTCAGTTTGTTTTCTGTATTTAAGAGTTTCTTATGGTTTGCCTTCCTCTCTGTTTGAAACTATTTTTTAAAAATATGGAAGCTTGACGAACTTGCGTGTTATCCTTGTACAGGGGCCGTGGTACTCTGCATCGTTCCAATTTTAGTATGTGTGCTGCCAAAAGCAAGCACTCAGCAGCTAATATTAAATGAATCATTACCCAACTGATTACTGAAATAAAACAGTTGTGATAAGTTGTGATAAGAGGTATGAAGTACGAATCTCATGAAAACAAACACTGCTTGAAATTAGGGCAAAAATGTTAGAAAGGCTGACTCTCTTATCCTGAGCATGTGGGTAATTTTTTAGCACTGTTAGTAAAACATAATTTTAAAGGTTAACTTTAAAAATTGTTTGAATATATTAAAAACATGTAAGTTGCAGCTTGTGAAATTTCTCTTTCTACCTATTTGTCCTTGACAAAAGGGCTATCTAATATAATCAATCATGACACTATACAGAAGCTACAAAGATGAATGCAACACACCTATTTATAAAAAGCTTATATAAACAAATTTCATTTATTTAGTTCTTTAAGCTATAGCCAATCTAATATTCATTAAGATATTAATTTTTAATAGGCTTTATTTTTTATTAAGGTTTTTTTTTTTATGCTTATTTTTGAGAGAGACAAAGACAGAGTGTGAGCAGGGGAAAGGCAGAGAGAGGGGGGGGTAGACACAGACTCTGCAGCAGGCTCCAGGCTCAGAGTTCAGCCGGGCTTGAACAAGATCCTGACCTGAGCCGAAGTCAGACGCTTAACCAATTGAGCTACCCAGGAGCCCCAATAGGCTTTAATTTTTAAAGCAGTTTCTAGGTTCAAAGTAAAATCGAGCATAAAGTACAGAATTCCCATATAACCTATGCCCACACACATGCATAATTCCCCATTATCAACATTTTCCACCACAGTGGTACATTTGTACAAATGATGAACCTACATTGATATATCACAATTACCCTAAGTTCACAGTTCACGCTTAGTTGACACTTCTTAGTGGACATTCTTTGGGTTTTAGCAAATTCATGACATCTATCTACCAATATACAGAACAGTATCACTGTTCCAAAAATTCTCTTTGTTCTACCTTTTCATCCTTACCTCTTCCCTAACCCTAGGCAACCACCGATCTTTGTACTGTCTCCATAGTTTTGCCTTTTCCAGAATGTCAAATAGTTGAAGGACAGGGTATATAGCCTTTTCAGATTGGCTTCATTCACTTGGTAAAATGCATTTAAGGTCCCTCCATGTCTTTTCATTTCTTTTTAGTGCTAAATAAATTCCTCCATCTGGATGTACCACAGTTTATTTATCCATTCACCTACTGAAGGACATTTTGGTTGCTTCCAAATTCTAGCAATTATAAATAAAGGTGCTATAAACGTGTATGCAGGTTTTCATGTGGACATAAGTCTTCAACTCATTTAGATAAATACCAAGGAGTGCAAATGCTGGACTGTTTAGTCAAATTTGGTATCTTTTAAAGGCTTCTATAACCATTGTAAACTATTTTTTGTTTAATCTTCATCTCTATACTTTTCTCAAGTTTTCTATTGTACAAATGACTGGGTATTAAACATCACTTGAACAAATTTTTAGTGGGTACATATAGGTTCCCTGTAAGAAATTCCGTAACGTATAAAATAAACGTTGAAAAAAAAAAAATTAAAAAAAAAAAAAAAAAAAAAGAAATTCCGTAACGTTCTTCAGTTGAAAAGGGGAACAATTAACTTCTGAGTCATGGTATCAATCTTACCATTTGGACTTAATGACCTTTTGGTTTTTTTTTTTTCCTTAATGACCTTTTGAATGGGCAATTAAACTTTGCCAAGAGGCAGCATCTCACAACCAGTATAATAGTTTTTATTCTAACCTATTAAAATTTTTTTCTTAATGTTTATTATTTTTGAGAAAGAGACAGAGCGTGGGCAGGGGAGGGCCAGAGAGAGAGGGAGACACAGAATCTGAAGCAGGCTCCAGGCTCTGAGCTGTCAGCACAGAGCCTAACACGGAGCTCAAACCCATGAACTGTGAGATCATGACCTGAGCTGAAGTCCAATGCTTAACAGACTGAGCCATCCAGGTACCCCTATCCTAACCCATTCTTAACTATTCTCCTAGAAACTATCCTATCAGAGTTCGCATTTCCAAAGTATTTTAAGAGGACGGTCTACTCTCTACATGTTCTAGTTTAATATAAAGGCAGTATATTATTGAATGTAACCAAGTTTATTCCTTAGAGATGAAGAAAAATATATAAATTTGATCACCTCAAAATACAACTACCATTAGGCATGAGTCTAAATGTGTGAAACATGTATTTCGAAAGATTAGGCCAATCCAGAATGGTCCAAGGTGGAGATGTCTTGGTGTGACTGTTTAAACTTGCTGCCTGGTGCGAAAAACCAGCAGATAAATGGCTATAAATGATGTACCATATGCCTCTGTTTGCCTGGTAAGTCTGTTTTTATGCCTGTTGTCCCACTTTAATTATTAATAGTTCTTTCTTTCCATCAAAAGTACTCCTGTTTGATTGATGAGTTACACAGTCTTCCAAATTACAAGGAAATTGAATGGTTTCCCTCTTCTCTCCCTGTCTCACCTCCTCTTGTGTATTTCTTCCCAAACGGGTAACTAAGAAGAGAATCATCAGCTAGAGGATCAGGATAACACTAGATAAAGTGTAATATGTTTCCCAGAAGGTCTAAGGGAGAATTCAGACAAATGAAAAATTTACAGTAAAAAAGAAACAGGTAGTATTAAACGCTACAAAGAAAAAAAATTTTTAAAGGTAAGAAGAGAGAATAATGTCTGGAGTGAATGAGTACCTGCAACCTTGGATAAGAATCTTGGAAGGCCCTGTGAGAAGGCAATAGATAAGCAGATATCTGAAGGTGATGAGGGAATAAACCATGAGAATATCTAGGAGAAAGAATGTTACAGGCAGAGAGAAGAGAACATCAAGATAAAGGCTCTGAGATGGCCTCATTTGATATATTTGAGGAACAGGAACAAGGCCAGTATACCCAGTAGAATAAGTGAGGGAGCAGTATGAAGTAGGATTGGAGGTACTGTCATGGACTTTTGGTCCATGGTAAATAAGGATTTAGGCTTTTATTATAAATTGGAAGGGTTAAAAACAAGGTATTGACACTGTGAAACGAGGATGCTGGTTGATGAGTGAACAGACTGTTGCTCTTAACAGTTTATTCTCCAAAGAATGAAGATGGGGAACCAGTTAGAGGGCTACTGCTGTAGTTCAGGGAAAAAATAATTTGAATTTAGTAGTTTTAGAAATGGCAAAAAGTGGTCAGATCATAAATATAACCTGGATATAGAGCCAATAGGATTTGCTGTTAGACCGAATGTGGACCAAAGGAAAAAAATAATAGAAAATGATTAGAGTTTCTGTCTCCAGCATCTCAGTGGGTGATGATGAAAGAATATGGGGAGAACAATAAAACTAGAGATTGTTTTTGACTTGTTAGCCTTCAGAAACTTAATTCAAGTAGAGATACTGAGTAAGAAGATATACAAGTCTAATGTACAAGGATTCACTGTGGGCTAAAACAAATACTGATGTTATTTAAAGGCACAAGACTGGATGAGATCACCTGAAATGTGAATATAAAAAGAGAGAAGTTCAAGGACTGAGTCCCCAGGCACTTGGTTAGCAGTAGGAAGAGGAGGAGGATACTGCCAAAGAAAATGAGGTTGGGAGAGTATCAGAAGGGTGGTGTTCAAAAGTCAAATGAGAAAAGAATTTAGAGGGAATAGTCAATTGTGTAAAAGTTGTTATGGCTTCAAGTAAAACAAAAACTGTGAACTGATCACTGGATTTGAAAACCTACTCCAAAAGAGAGTTTCTGGTTGGTTGTTTTCAAAAAAAAATTTTTTTTAACGTTTGTTTATTTTTGAGAAACAGAGAGAGAGCACGAGCAGGGGAGGGGCAGAGACAGAGAGAGACACAGAATCTGAAGCAAGCTCCAGGCTCCAAGCTGTCAGCACAGAGCCTGACGCGGGGCTCAAACCTACAAACCATGAGATCGTGACCTGAGCCGAAGTCGGATGCATACCCAACTGAGCCACCTGGGCGCCCCTGGTTGGTTGTTCTAATGAGAGGTATTATAAAAGGCACATATGCTGATGAGAAAATTCAGTATAGGGGGAAAGACAGATAATGTAGTGAAGAACAGAGAATTTCAGAAGTCCCTAAATAATAGTTAAAGGGACTAAGATACAGAGCAGAAGTAAAGGATGAGCTTTAAGAACACAGATAGATCATTTATTTTAACAGGCCCAGCACACAGAGTAAGATCATCAACTAAAAATGAGGGCCAGGAAATGGGTACTGGAAATTTAATGTGAAGCTTTGGAGCCAGTGTGAAGGAGGCAGAGTTGCAATTAACAAAGGTTGAATCTTATCAATGAAGTGACAGAGGGGCAAGAAAGTTGAGATAATGAAAGGCAGTATTTATAGTCATGGACCAAGGAAAATGAACAAGGCAAGGAGAGAAGTTAGAGCATGAAAGGAGTGATAGATAATAAAAAGTTGAGCTGAAGGTCTTCAGAAGATAAAAAAAGAAAATCATTGTAGTAGGGGAAGTGAGCTAAAAAGAAAGAAAGTGCTAGTCAGATAGTCTGAAATGCTTGCAACTGAGATTTTGTAAGTGCTACAGTCAATGGTACTGAGGTCCTAAATATAACTATTTAAGTGTGTCACTCAAGTGAAAGAAAAAACAAGATTCCTAGAGGTAAGGAGATCAAAGAATTGAGAAGTCAAGATTTTGGATAAATTACACAAGGATGCTGAAACTCAGTTAGAAAAATTACAGGATTAGTGGGCAAGAAAAGACAGTAAACCAGTTGTTCAAATCATTAATGAGTGGGAGTGACTGAGAGAAATGTAGATGACTAGAAAAGGAGGGGAAGCAGAAAATACTGTCTGATGGCACCTACATTTTTTTTTCAAAGAGAGAGGAGGTACAACCATCCATAAATATCAATGGAAGCACATTGGAAGCACAATGGAAGCAAGGAAGACATCAACTCCACTTGCTGGTCCCATGGTGCATGAGATGTGACAGATAAAAGCTCCACTTTTCCAGAGGACTATAGAAAAAAAAAAAAAACCCAGTATCCTCAGAGGAATGCCACGCGTCTATGAGCGAAAAAAGGATGAGATGAACCAACAGAGAAGAGCTGTAGGGTAAAGGAAATTTTGGTGATGACAAATTGGGAGTTCTAAAGGGCAGACTAAAAGGGCTTGGGAGGGTAGAGAGAAATGGGGAGTTTAAAACAGATTAGAAATATACCTGAATCACTCAGAGATAAGAAAAAGAATGAGAATGATCAGGAATATTTGTACTTTTTGTGGTGATTAAGTTCAAAAGGGATATAGGGTAGAAAATTAGTTCTGAAGGTATGCTTAGGAAAGCTTGGTAAAGGTGAATAATCAATTAAATTTAGTTGTTTATTTGTGACTGGTTTGGCAATCTGTCTAAGGGAATGTTGGGAAAGGCAAAGTAAAGGAGTTGGTGGTCTCACCCAAGAACTGAGGTGCTCTTTGGGGCCCCTTCCTTACATCCTACAGTTAAAGATGTTGAGGTCTGGGGTTCTTAAAAAAGTGCATGGCTTGTACTTACAGCTAACTTATTCCATCAACACTATTTACTGAATGAATAAAAAATGCACTACT
The DNA here is from genome assembly GCF_022837055.1 of Prionailurus viverrinus. Lineage (NCBI taxonomy): Eukaryota > Metazoa > Chordata > Mammalia > Carnivora > Felidae > Prionailurus > Prionailurus viverrinus. The sequence continues at coordinate 86,759,126 of NC_062569.1, read as the reverse complement.
CTAGGTGCTGCAACTCCTAATTACCTACATGTGAATTTGTCCATGGATTATCAAAGTTAAGCAATATAATAATATAATAAAATAATAGTTACTAGGCACTAAGTATGATACATATATTAAATCACTTAATAACAATTAACTTAATGAGGTTGATAATATTATCTTCATTTTTTGGACAGTATGTCCAATGCACAACTCTACAAATTAAGCCTTTTATAATCTAGAATGCATCTGCTTAGGACAAATAATACTCTTTTAATACAAATTAGCCTATATATTTTCCCACATGGGTATCTGAAAAGTGTTTTCCTGTATGTTAATGAAGGACAGGATTTTTCCTCTTAAAAAGTAGACTATTCAACTCTTATTAAAATTTTATTGTTCTTCTTCAGTTATGACAAGTCATCATGTCTGTTCCATTCACTCCCAAGAAAAGAACTGTGTTGTTTTCTGCTTCATTAGGCATGTCATTTGTCTGGGGGAGGGTGGAATCCTGTTTGATTATTTACACTGATCCGTGTTAGGGATTTTCAAGTAGTCCAAAATATAGGAACAGTTGCTAAACACACATTCAAAGTGACCTACCACTTCACAGCTGTTCAAAGTTTATATAACTACTATACTCATTAATAAACACTAGTATCACCCAATAGGCAAAACTTTTTACCTAGGAGCTAATCAAGTATAGCAAAGACTAGAAATACTGTGCTGGAGTTCTTTAAAACCCTCATAAATATATAAATTGGTCCTAGACTGGAAGTGAGCTGAGTGCACTATATAAGTCGGGGAAGGTTGGCATTAAGTGATCCTAACAGGAAGAATAGAGGGAATTCTGAGGTAAGGAAATGAGCGTTTGAAGCACTGTTTTCCTGTATTATTCAAAATTAAGAACTTAAGTAGAATGAAGCACAAAATAGAAAAAACTTAAACCAGAGTAAAATAATTAGAAACTCATCTTAATTTAACATTAAAACAAAACAAAACAAATCCAATGTAAACTTCTGGGATATAATCAAATGACAAAAATGAGAAATAGTTTGTAAGCTGTATAGTTATCATCATTGGGTAGAGATTCAAAGGGGTGAGGAAATCAGTACATGGGGGATTTGTGTGGCTTCAAGGAAATACTAAGAATGGAAGGGAAGAAAAGGGAAGTACAGAAAGAAATAGGCTACTGTGAAGAACTAAAGGCACTTGTGAGGGAAGGAAAATAAAGATAGGTACCTAGGAGGTTTTGGATTAGGTGCTGTATTCTGGAAGGCCACAAACTAAAAAGGTTCTTGGTAACTGAAATGGAAAATAATTCCATAAACATTTATGGAGCACCAAATATATGCCATGCCCTACCCTAGAAGCTGGGGGTCTTGCCAAAGTTTATAACCACTTAGCTTCCTTATCATTTAAAAAGACATTAATGACTTCATACTAAGTTCCAGATATTACAGTAGAACCTGGCATATAATCTGAGTTATTAACGTGAGTATTTCCATCACACAAGCAATTTAAATGAATTTTTAAAGTAAATAAATTTTCTTTTTATTTATAAAGGATATTTGGGGGGATATTAAATCAGAGTAATGACTTTCAAATTAATAAAACTTCGTTTAATAGCAACTCTCCAAACTGCTAAAAATATCATGCTGCATAGTTATAAGGAATTAGATTCAAAGTTAATCTTGCTATCAAATCTTAGAAAAAATATTTCTAACAACAGTGAAACAGGAGACCTGGTAATCAGTGCTATTATTTATCAGTTGCAGAACAAAACACTATCATGTACTATCTTCAAAGATATGTAGCATATGCTCAATATATTATGAAATTTCATTAATCTACTTTGCTTGTAACAATATGTAAATCCTTCTGGTGCTACAAAATAAAACTGCAAGCCATGGGTCAGTAGATGAAACAGAAAAATGTATTCTAGCATCAACCAAGACCAAAATATGTCTAATGTTCTATCTCAGTCCTATTGTATTTTATCCAGTAAAATGAATTCCAGTGAGTTATAAGAAAAGACTTGGATACACAAAATACCTAACTCATCAGTTAGAAAAACCCATAGAATGAAAAATGATATGATGGCACGCTAGAGCAGGAGAAATAAAAGCTAAAACCTCTGACCTCATGTCTACATTTCTAGAGATGAAATACAAAGATAACGAAAAAGTAACAAAAAGAGATGTGAAAGAAATAAAAACTAAGTCATGTATCAGTATACACAAATGACCTGAAACAAATGGGAGAAAAATAAAATTTTAAATGGCTTTGTAGGATTAATTGCAAATAGTGTTTTTATTGAAAACTATTGTATTTATTTCTATTTTAGTGCAATAGCAACTTTTTCTCCAACTCCTAACTGTAATAATTCTGTGGTTTCAATAGTTTTATATGTGAACTATTTTGCTTGTCTTTTCATTTGTATGCCCCTAATAAGATGAATTATGTATCCGTGGTAGCATGTATGTGTATGTATACATATACAGTATTGTTTATTTATATAAACTACATGTAAGTTTTAAGTCTATCTTTTTTTACTGACAATGGAAAAAATATTCATTTAAGATTAATCTATAATGAATAACAACACCAAGCCTTAGTCTTTGCATCTCTTTTTGGTATGTGCAACTGTAGTAAAAATCAAGTTAGTTAAATTCTTTGGGCAGTAGTCAACCTAAGAGTTAAATCATATTGTTGCCTCTGAAGAAGTTTTGATTATAACTAATATCAGTACCTAAAAACAATTATGACTCCCTAATCCAGTAATTCCATTTCTTTCACACATGTAAGCAAAATAAGTACAATTTATCATGTAAGAAATATGACATTATTTTAAAATTAAAACTACTGAAAGACAATTCAAGTAATCAAAAGCAACAAAGAAGCTGTTGACAGTTTATATTTATTGTGCTGCTTCTAATAAAAAAAGAGATGGCTTTAAAGAAATGTATTTTTAAAAAGCACTGGGATATGTGTATGAATTTTATTAAGTATTACTGATGTCAAATGACAAAAGCATTCTCCTTATTTTTATATGACTATTTCTTATCTTTTCATTTTTACTAAAGTTGAATGAGTATCTATTAAAGTATTTGAAAATATGAATAGCTCTCAACCTCCTTTAATGCCAAATAAATATTTCACCTAAATTATTATTAATTTTCTATTTTCCCATTTTCAAAACTCATTTCCTCAAAAAGATTTGGTTTTATGTGTTTTGTTTTTTTTTTAATTTGGAAGATTTTTAGTGCTTGGTCATCTCTTTAAAAACTGTCAATTGACTATTTGAAAAAATATTCCTACAATTGTGTAATTTCACAAGTTTAATGCTTTTAAATTAACCCTAGATAATGTATATTTATAGAATGTATATTTATACAAATATATATTTAATTAAGTTATTTGAATAAACCATAATTTAATATAACTTTTTAAGATATAAGTATATATAGCAATAGCCAACTACTCCATTTATTCTCAAAACACTAGAAAATGAAAATATTTCAAATTATCTTCTGTTTCTGTACCATAACAATCTCCCCAGCTTATCTTATGACATACAAAAGCTAAACAAATGGGTATTTTCTTTGGTTAGACATCATAGTTTACAGGATTTAAGTCTAAAAATAAGGAGACAGGCATTATTAATTTACATTTTAATTTATGTATCAATGGTTTGTATTTTTAGAGAAGTCCCTCAACAGAATCAGAGACTGTTTTGTTTGGTATTACATAAGAGCAAAAGAGAAAATATTTTTTGTTTCCTCTTTCATGCTGAAGACCTACATAGATGGACTGAAAACATACATTTCTGCGTATCCAAGGTTTCAGTGCAGAAGACTATATTTTTAATAACAAGAAATTTATACTAACACATTTGCAAAGTAAACGTAAACCGAAATATACTGAAAATAATTTCAACAAGTGGTATGTTACCTGGGTGGAGCTGGTGGCTACCGAGATGCAGTCAATAAAGCTGTGTCTTCGAGTGAAAAATGCAACTATCTGCTGCCAGCGTGAAGGTTCTGGCTCTGCTTGCAGTTCATCTGATGAACCCTTTTTTGCCCAGTGTTTCTGCTTTGGGCCTACTGAGCCATGGCTAGAGCTAGTATTGCCTCCTCGACTGGCGCGAGAGTATAGAAGTGTGTTGTTCCCGAAAATGTAATTCATCTCTGCAGCCCTGCAGGTGGTTGCCAAGCAGTCTTACTTCTCTACCAGCTGCTGAGTGGTGAATGATCGGTAAAAACTGCAGCTAGAATTACAGCAGCATCACTTGGAGATCAGGGAAAATAAAAACCTTGAGAAATGATGCTCATTTTCTCTGTAATTTCTTCCCATGAAAGAGCTTGTATCTTTCCTCTGTACCTGTTAGTTGTATGATGGCTGAGTTTATATTTGCAGACAAAAAAGACGGCATAAGGTTGATGTCTTTCTCATGATTATTTTTTCACCAGCGTCTGCAGGAACCAAAAGCTGTTCTTTTGTTAGCTGATAACTAGACGGAATGAAATCCAGGAAGTGAGGTCGATTAGCAGGTAAAGAAGGATGTTATAAACACTGGACTACCAAGACCCTTTGGGGCTGCCTGATTTAATGCACAGGGTGGAGAAACCCTGGATTAGCAAGTTTCAATCTCAGTCTGTAGTAAAATCCAATGGCATCTTCACTGCTCAAATTGTAAGTATGAACTGAATTTAAAATACAAAAGGATTCTCTTGCCAACAGTTCTGATTGTTTAAATAATTTTACTAAAGGAGACTCTGTCATTCACATAAATTTCCACATCAGGAAGGAGCTCACCTTAATTAGATTCTAAGTTTTTTAAAGGTACTGTCTACATTCAACTCTAAGCATCTAATAATGATAGAGAAAACTCCATTTGTAATGTGGCATGATTATTTTATGTAATGTATTGGCTCTTAACGCTTTGATAATTGAGTCTGGAGATAGAAACAAATTAATTAGCAAAATAAATATGTGGCTTCTGGAATTTTTGTGTTAAAAAATAAACTGTTAAATGATTAGCCTAACCTCGCTTATATATCATAAACACTGATTAAAAAGTTATGAATTTTTAAAAATGCAAAAAAACTAAAAGTAAATTTTTTGTTTTATAACCAGTGAAGCATGTTTTATCCAACACTACATAAATAATACTCTGGTTCACTAAATAACATTGTCTGATTCCTAAGTAGTCATTTTCCTTTTTTCTAAAAAATTTTTAGGGTGGAATGGGGGGGGGGGGAGAGAGAGAGACAGACAGACAGACAGACAGACAGGGAGGGAGGGAGGAAGGGAGAATATCTTAAGCAGGCTCCATGCTAAGCATGGAGACTAACGCTAAGGTTAGATCCCACGAGCCTGGGATCACAGCCTGAACTGAAAATCAAGAGTGGCTTAACTGACTGAGCTACCCAGGTGCCCCTAAATAGTCATTTTCTATCATCTAATTCTAGGTCTCTTTCTTTCCTTTTTTAATTTTTTTTAATGTTTATTTATCTTTGACAGAGAGACAGACAGAGCATGAGCAGGGGAGGGGCAGAGAGAGAGGGAGACACAGAATCTGAAGCAGGCTCTGAGCTGTCAGCACGGAGCCCGACTCGGGGCTTGAACTCACACACAGTGAGATCACGACCTGAGCCAAAGTAGGACAAACAGACTGAGCCACCCAGGCGCCCCACCAGGTCTCTTTCTCAACAGAGTAGTCCACCTCAGAATCACCTAGGATGCTGGTTAAAAATGCCGACTGGTATCCCCTCCCCACCAGAATTTTTTGGGGTAAGAGGGATATGGAAATTTTCATTTTAAAAAAGCCCCCTAAGTGACTTTTTTTTTTTTTTTAAATCAATCCTGTGTCTTTATTAGTGGGAGTTAGAAAGAGACTATACTCGGCAACCAAGGGGTGAGGTAATGGGCAGAAAGGTGGGGTGGGCTCAGGCTCTGGAGATTCAAGGGCAAAGTGATGGTCTAGGAGGGGCCAAGGAGACCAACCAGTTCTTGGCAGCAGCTGAAGAGATACCCAAGGGTGAGCTTTCAGGCACTGGGGCAATCAGCTGGTTCTGCAGGGGGTGCAGGGTAAATTGGCATGGCCTGGAATTTCCCTGAGGCCACCCTGCCTGGTCTACCTAGATCATCCACTGGTCCTGATCCTGTTCATTGCCTTCTATTCCACCTCACTGACCTCTCCATCATCAGGTGACTCATTGTAGTTATTCATCTCATCCATGTCCTGCATGTCCTCATCAACCTCTGAGTCCTCTTCACTACCCTCCTCATCTTCATCCTCCTCTTCCTTGTTGTCATAGTGCTCTGAGGCCGGCTTGCTCAGATTGTCTTTCTCTGCAATGCTCTGGAGCCAGGCCTGATGCTGTTGTTCTTGCTGCTGCAGCTCTGTCTCCTCCACGCAGGGTCAATCCAGATTAAACCACAGTGTCTCAGTCACACAGGGGAAGAGTGAGGGAGTGAGGGAAACAAGGTGGATATGGCTCCTAGACTGAGGTAAAGGGCCAGGTGAATCCAGCTTTCAGATGTATTTGGTTTTAGTTATTCGGTTGGTTTGATTAGGTGATGGGATGGAGTAGAAGGTAGCAGGGAAATAGCTCTTCCTTGTGGGAATCAGACATACCTGGGTTTGAATCCTGGCTCCACCACTTACTAGCTGTTTGACCTCGGCCAAGTCACTTAACCTCTCTGAGCCTCAGTTTCCTCATGTCTAGTTCTACTTTTGCCCTAATTCATTTGACCAATCCTGGGCCAGCCGCTGTACTTCTGTGAACCTCAGCTTCCCGGCCTGTGTCACTGACACAACACCCATTCTTACAACCAGTAAATATGAGGCAAGAGACCGAGGCTCCAAAAGCCCCCTAAGTGACTTTTAAGCAACCTGAAGTTTGAGAACCACAGGCTCCTAAGTCTGTCCTTCTAACACTGCTATATTAGTATGTAATATGTGGTCATTTAAAAACAATATATGAATAAAAGTACTGCTTGATAATATACTAATGATAGAGTAATTTACTTTTTAGGTTGCTATAAGCTCATCACAAGTCCTAACCTCAGCCAGACACTTTTTCAGATGTGGACTGACAAAATCTTGCTTACTGTGTGCTTACCAGCACCAACTAAATGCAGCCTAATAGAAAGTAGTATTGGCAAACTATAACCTCCAGATCCATTGCAAACCCTAATTCAGCAAGCAAAGATACTAATACTCTACAATTCCATCTCCAAAAATACAGATACATGCCCAATAAGGGTTGAGAGTCATGTGGGACTTTTGAGACTTAAGATGCTTTGTGATAGAGATTATAGCACAAAGTTTGGTCTTCTTCCCAAGGACTCTGCAGATAGTAGCTGGCAATTTTGTGGCCCTAGACAGAATGGTTCTAACCATTTGGGGGTAGGTGAAGAGAGGAAAACACTAAGAGTAAACAGAGAACTAAGTGTAGGAAAAAAGTAAAACTTCCTTAAGAAAAAAAAACAGAAAAATAACAAAAAAATAGTAGTAATATTGACCAGGTACTTAATTAACAACTAGTTAGTATGATTTCAACAAATGCTCCAGTAATTGGTTTGGCCCTAAATTATGTGCCATGATGATCCAGGTCTGATAAAAACCTGAGATGGGGAGGGAAGCACTAGAATTGATGTAGATTCTGTTATTCTGGATTGGCATGGATAAGGATTTTTTTTAAGTTTATTTATTTATTTTGAGAGAGAGAGAAAACACGTGCACTCACGCAAGAACACAGGAGAGGTAGAAAGAGGTAAGAGAGCTAGTGAGAGAGAGAGAGAGAGAGAGAGAGAGAGAGAGAGAGAGAGAGAGAATCCCAAGCAGGCTCTGCACTGTCAGCACAAAGCCTGATGAGTGGCTTGAACTCATGAAACATGAAATCATGACCTGAGGTGAAATCAAGAGTTGGACGCTTAACTGACTGAGCCACCCAGGCGCCGCTGGATAGGGTTTTGTACACAAATGCTTAATGCAAATTTCCTACTTACAGTGCAAACAATTATAATACAGACAATGAACAGTAAGCCATTTGTGTACATAGAATTCCTATCCTAGGGAGCCAAACAGCTCAAAAATAATATAAAGCTGATAGGTCATGCATTCCATCTCACATATCCTCTAAGTACTGGGAAAAGTACTTTTCAATGCATGGATTTTCAAATCCATTGATATTAACAAAGCAACTATGAGATTTGGAAGGGCTTCTTTATGAAACTGGCCTGTTATCTAAGCTACAAAAATCTAGGATCATCTCATCCATTGCCCAGTAGTCAATACATGCATACAAAACCTATGTGTACCTAAATCACAACTGATTTCATAGGATTTGATTGGGAGATCAAAGGTGACCAATTCCTCACTGATTTCTGCTTTAGAATAGCCCTACTCATATAGCAGAGTTGAAAATAAACTCTATTCCATTAAAACAAAATTTAAGCAATCATTAGGGAACCTGGAAAGTCTATTTAAAATAATGAATTAAAAATATACACAATGTCAAAACCACTGAATAACTATTAACATTTAAATATGATTTTAACATTCTTTTTTCTGTACAGTTTACTTTTAGTCAAAAAATGATGATAATATTAACTATAATAGAACTCTAAACAATAAAGCTTAAGTAAACTGAATATATCCACTTAGCGGATTATTACATAACCTAAAATACGATTTTGAAAAACTTATGACTGTGAGAAATTTATTTCGTAACATGAAATGAAAGTAAGGACCATTCAGAAATATATACAGAATAAGTAGGCCCTCAATTTGCTCACCATTCCAAGTTCAAAAAATAAACTCACAAGTCTTCAGGTATAGTAACAAAGTCAAGGATTAAATAATCTCAGTAAAAAATGTAAGAGGTTGAGAGGAAAAACAATATTAAAACTCTAAAATACTAAATAAATAAATAAATAAATTACTAAGTAACTGCAAAGCTAATATACTGTAAATGCAACATAATAGGTATTTTCCTTACACTTTTATCTTTATGATCTGGCCTATTAAATTTCAAAATGTACAACTGTACTAAGAGAAGACTTTAAATAATTTTTTAAACAAAACAAAAAACACACAGTTCACCTACTTCTCCCATTTCCCTGTGTCTTATAGCCACCAATCTTTTGTCCATATTATAACAGAGATCACTGGTATTTGTCTTTCTCTGACTTATTAGCATAGTGCCCTCAAAGTCAAACCATGTTGTCACAAAAGGCAAAATTTCATTCTCTTTGACCACATGTACAATGTTTTCTTCAACCGTTCTTCCACTGATGGATACTTAGGTTGTTTCCATATCTTGGCTACCATAAATAATGCTGCAATGAACATGGGGGTGCATGTATCTTTTTGAATTAGTGTTTTCATTTTCTTCAAATAAATACACAGATGCAGATCTGCTGAATCATATGGTAGTTTTATTTTTAATTTTCTGACGAACTTCCATACTATTTTCTATAATGGTTTCACCAATTTGCATTCCCACCAACAGTACATGAGGGTTTCTTGCCAACACTTATTATTTCTTGTCCTTTTGTTAACAGTCATTCTAAAAGGTGTGAGGTAATATCTCACTGTGGTTTTGACTTGCATTTCCCTGATGATTAATGATGTTGTGTATCTATGTTTTCATGTACCTGTTGGCTATCCAAGGTCTTCTTTGGAAAAAATGAATATTCAGATCTTCTGGCATTTTTTAATCAGATTTTTTTTTTTTGCTATTGAGTTGTAGGAGTTCCTTATGTATTTTGGATATGGCTCCTTATCCATTAATTATCCATGATTTGCCATTATTTTCTCCCATTCAGTAGTATGCCTTTTCATGTTGGTGGCATGGCTTCCTTTGCTGAGCAGAAAGATTTTTAGCTTGATGTAATCCCATTTAGTTTATTTTTGCTTTTGTTTCTTTTGCTTATGGTGTCATTTTCAAAAAATCATCACTGAGACCTATGTCAAGGAGATTACTGCCTATGTTTTCTTCTAGGACAAGACTAAGCTGAGAAAACTGATGACACAGATGGGTTATTTGCTTAGAAAAACTCTGATCATATACCAATACCTTCTGTCTGAGCACCATCTTGTGGTCAAACTGTATGCAAACCATAAGCTTACCTTAATACATCAGGGCCATCCAAAAAAGAGAAGATAAAATTCAACAACATTTTAATATATTCCAGAGATGTGAAAACAAAACTCATTTCAAAAGGTATGCATAATATACTCAAAATGGGAAAGATTCTATTCCTGTACTAGTTTAATAGGCATATATTTGCTTATGACTATCTTTTCTGTTACCCTCACTTCTCACATTTGAAAAACTACCAACTACTGCTAGTGATTTCATTTGATACTGTTCTCAGTACTACTGGATGAAATGTGTCCAGGCTAGGAGATATGCTTATTTAAAATAATTACCTGTTAACACACTGTTCTATCTTCAATTTCAAGTCCTGCTTAACTATGTTTACTTTTGCACATATTGATTTGAACATAAGTTTCCTGGTCATTGACAACAAAGCCAAATATAATTCCCTCAATGATCAATGCAACATCCCATACCAAGCTGCCTCCATGTACCTACTGCCCTCCTTGTCACTTCATCCCGACTTAAATATATTTTGAAACAGGCTGGACTTTTATTTATTCAATTTACTGTTTACCATTTTTCCTAATTCTCAGCTCATTTTCTGTTTTAGGAATCTTGACACTGTTCTTATTATGATATACTATTATATTTATAACTGTTTAAAATGTAAGCTTTTTAAAAAGATTCTTATACACCACAAAAATTTATCCACTATGTCTTTTTCTTCCATTTTCACCATTATACTGACAATTTCTTCCTTCATACTGCCCAGGACTGGCAAGAAAGTTTCCCTTTCAGAGTCTTAAATCATAATCACCTTCAGGTTAAATAAGGCCTGAATAAAGTAACTTTCAATCACTGTCTTATTTCATTCATTATTTCAGTAATAAGAATCAGCACCAGCACTGCAAGAACCTAATAGATTATTTCATAGCACATTTTATGGTGGCAAACCCCTCATAAGGCCACTCATCAGCTCAGGATTGAGGCCCTTCACACCTTACACTCATTTCCGAATAAGTTCCGTAAGCTACAGTATCATGAACCTTCCTGTATTTTTACCCTGATTATCACCCTGCTACTGTACTTATTTTCCCCAGTAACTGCCTTCTCCTCTGAATTGGCATCTTGTGCACACCCTTCAACACTTTATCCAAAAGTCAATTTTCTTTTTTCAGACACCTCCAAAAATTTAGTTTTTCTCTTTATTTTCTCATGTTATATATTGTTATATCTCTCTATAAAAAATACTAATCACTGAAATCTAACAGTTACTAGCATAGATGTTTAATAAATGTTAAACGTGTATTATTTAATAATCAAAACTAATATTCTAACAGGTGATATTTTTCCAAAATCATATAATCAACTTTATTTAAAAGTTTTCAAAAATTTACACAATAGTCAATGAGAAAGTTCACTTCTGCTAGATCCTCTACTAGCTATAGGTGCACTCACTCTTATATTTAGTTTAGCAATGCCCAGGGTCAACTGTGAGGGCTTTCCACGTATTCTTTAATGTTCATCAGTTTGTTTATATTTAACTTTTAAAAAGGGGGTGGGACGCTCACTGCCCATGCCTCTATCAGAATCTGCATATATACAGAAGTAACTACCAAAACACTTACCAAGACTGAGGAGTTGAGTGTGTGCAAACTGGCTTTGCATAGTTTATAACAATCAGAATGACCAGATATTCAAAATATCAGAAACAAAGAATTACACCTACCTGGGAGAATTTTTTGACTAAAGTAATAGGTTATATTAATTCAGGCAACAGAAACTAGGCACAGACTGACAAGAACAGCATATAAAGCAGGACACAGTGCTTCCAATTCAAGTGTTCTAAAGTTATGTTATTCAGAATGAGGATAGAAGAGATTTCTTGACTTGAGATTTTTGTAAGTTAAAAATGTGTATTAAAATTTCTAGGATAACCATTAAAGGAAGAGAAACAAATGGAAATTGGACATGAGAAAATATAACCTAATGTAAGATATGAAAGGAATAAATGCCTCCTATTGAGATAGAGAAGCTGAAGGAACTACATTTTAGAAAGGTTCCATTTCTGCTGTTTTTCTACTGGAGCCCCCATTTACTCATGTTCGATATTTTGCACCTGAGTAAAAACCAGAGACACTAAGTTCCCACTCCAAGGAAGAAACAAGAAAGTTCACCATTCTCTGGGTTTTGTCCTAGGCCCCCCAAACACCTGATAACACCTAAGAAGAGTCAGATCCCAAACATGTTCTAGGATGTTAGCTTTTAAAGCCTTGGCTGACACTAGCTAGCATCAATACCCTGTACCTTTGATGATTTATAAAACAACACCTATTACTCACCTGACATTTGCCTCTGATTAGACCCTCTGCTGGATTCCTGAAGGAACACATATCCTGGACCCCTTTACAATATAAACCCCAGGCCCCAAGCAACAAAGACACTCATTCTCCTTTCCTTTCGGAGTCTCACAGACATTCCATCTGCTATTCTTTACCTGTCACTTATGCTACTCAGTAAACTCTGCTTTCACTTTCTCCAGCTCCTGTTTGATTTTTATCCTGCACAAAGCCAAGTACCCTTTTGGCTGGTCCTGCAGGAACCCACTTCTGGATTTTTGGACCACCCTGACTGTATCAGTATGTTTAAAAATTAAGCAACATACCTCTAAATAATTCATGGGGCAAAAATAAGTAAGTAAGTAAGTAAGTAAGTAAATAAATAAATAAATAAATAAAGGAAATGTTAGAATAAACAAAAATTACATGTTAAAACTTGTGGGATACAGCTAAAGTGATATTTAAAGGAAAATTTACAAACTCAAATACTGATACTATTAACAATAAGCAACCAACTTAAGAAACTAGGGAGAAAAAAAATAAACCCAAAGAAAGCAGAAGAGAAAAAAATAATCATGGTAAGAGGAGAAAGGGGAAAAGATAAAAGAAGAATTGTCTATGTCACTAATAGCCAACCGATTTTTTCTTCTTTGTATCTCTCATTTAGTCTCCCAAGGGAAGATCAGACTGCTCCTTACCAAACAAAATCTGTAATTTATATGCAGGCTATCCACACATTTATATTTATAGATGTACATGAACGTGTGTATTATGTAGGTATATGTGTGTGTGAAAACAAGGAGGGTGGGGATAGCAGCACATGGGGGAAGAATACAAGATTTAAAAAGATTTTAATGTTTATTTTATTTTTAAGAGGTGGGGGAGGGGCAGAGAGAGAGAGAGAAGGAGACACAGAATCTGAAGCAGCTCTCAGCACAGGAGCCCAATGTGGGGCTAGAATGCACAAACTGTGAGACCATGACCTGAGCTGAAGTCAGAGGCTTAACCGATGAGCCACCCAGGTGCCGCAAGAACACAAGATTTTTTAAAAAGAGATGAATCTTTGACAACACCATCTTTTGGCAAGAATGATCAAGCGGGAAAAAAACAAAACAAGGCACAAATAATTACTAGGAATGAAAAAGGGGCCACACTTAAATATGCTATAGACAAAAAAAAACCTCACAGGATATTAATAATATTTTGAAATAAATATGAAATGGATAGGGGCGCCTGGGTGGCTCAGTCGGTTGAGCGTCCGACTTCGGCTCAGGTCATGATCTCACGGTCCGTGAGTTCGAGCCCCGCGTCGGGCTCTGTGCTGACACCTCAGAGCCTGGAGCCTGCTTCAGATTCTGTGTCTCCCTCTCTCTCTGACCCTCCCCCCCATTCATGCTCTGTCTCTCTGTCTTAAAAATAAATAAACATTTAAAAAAAATATGAAATGGATAAATTCCTAGAAAAAAATAACCTAGCAAAACTATCAATAGAAAATCTAAATGATACTACAACGATTAAAATTTTTAACCAGTAATACAAAATCATCCCTCAAAGAAAATTATAAAACAGAAGATTTTTACTAGGAAAAAAATTATCCTTATTCACAATACATAAAATCAACAAATGATTAGTATCCAGAATATATAAAGAACTTATACAAATCAGAAAAAAGGACAACCCAAGAGCATATAAATAAGCAAAAATCTTGAGAGTTTATGTATCACAGAAGAGAAAACCTAAATGACCATATTTTCAACCTTATTATCAAACAGGGAAATGAACATTAAAGTCACAATGAGATACTATTCCAAGCCCAAAATATGCAAAAATAATAACACCACGCACTGATGAGAATATGGATCATTTAAAACTCAAATATTGCTGCTGAAAAGGTAAAGTATACAACCACTTGGAAAATAATCTGGTGTTACCCACGAAGATATTTATACATAACCTATGTTTTTTATAGCATGTTAATAAAAGAAAACTCTAGAGCAGTAAAAATAATCTTAGGAATATAATATTGAGCAAAAGAAGTCAAGTTGAGATTATATACAGTATACGCTACTTATATAAAATTTAAGATTGGCAAAATAAACAATATATTGATTAGAAATCTAAATATGTGGTAGAGCTTTATAAGAAGCCAGGATTGTGGTTATTTCTGAGGGGAGTTAATGCCAGTATTAATGCTCTTTGTCTATAAGTATTAACATTTAAAACAAATTTTTAAAATATTCCAATGTGTAATATTTGAAACATAAGTTATTTCCTTTGTGGGAATTTTTAGGCTTAGAATCACTGAATAAATTCTTTTAATAAAATATATCTTTACAAGTGTTTTTAGAATGCTAATAAATATTATAAAATTCTTATAACTAAGAAACCAGAAATAAGAGGTAAAAATTCTACATAAAAGAATAGTTCTTTCTGAGCATTAGCTATACAAGTAACAAAAGTAATATATAATTCATAGCAACAAAATAAAGTCATCATCTTACCTTTATTGGTGAAATATGAGAATGGGAAACAAATCCATGGACATTCTCAATTTCTGACAGGTTCTTCTCTGAGACATGAACTAATTCCGGACCTATCACCTCATTAGTGATTTGTGGGGATATGTGCTCTTGAGGAGGTGTATCTTCATCCTGATACCGGTATTTCTGTAAGAAAAATTATTAAATATGAAAAAGCCCTGAAAGGCAAAGTGAATTCAATTTGAATCATGGTTTCATAACTAACCAAATACTCAATAATATTTAACTGTATGAAAAGTGTACTGTATGGTTTAATGCAGAAAGTCTGAGAGAAATAGGCCTCCATTTTAAAGTCATTCCAAATTTTAATAAAATTATTTGATTAAAAATAATTCAGATTCTGGGAAGATGGGTGAATAGGAAGCACAAAGAATTTGTCTTTCCACTTAGACAACAATTACACATGCAGAAACTGTCTGATGTAACTATTCTGGAACTCTGCAATCTGTTGAAGGCTTGCAACTACCAGGGGAAAACATGGGATGGTAAACTATGATTAATTTAGGTCAAATTTACCACCTCAATTCATCACAGTACTAGAAGTTGCACCCAGAGCAATTAGGCAAGAAAAAAAAATAAAAGGCACCCAAATTGGAAAGGAAGAAGTAAAATGATCTCTGTCTGCAGATGATATAATGTTATATGTAGAAAACCCTAAAGACTCAGCAAAAAAGCTGTTAGAGCTAATGAATTCAGCAAAGTAGCTGGATACAAAGTCAACACAAAATTCAGTTGCGTTTCTATATATAATCTAAAAAGAAAATTACAAAAACAGTTCCATTTACAATAGCATCAAAAAGAATAAAATACTTGGGAATAAACTTTACTTGTACAATGAAAACTATAAAATACTGCTGAAAGAAATTAAAGATGACAGAAAACAATGGAAACACATCCTGTGTTTATAGATTGGAAGACTTAGTATTATTAAGATGTCAATATTACCCAAAGCAATTTACAATCTCTGTCAAAATCCCAATGACATTTTTTTGCAGAAAGAGAAAAACCCATTCTAAAATTCATGTGGAATCTCAAGGAACCTGAACTGCCAAAATAATCATGAAAAAGAATAAAGCTGGAGGACTCACACTTCCTCATTTCAAAACTTACTATGAAGCTACAGTATTCAAAACAGTTTGGTACTGGCATAAATACAAATGTACAGACCAATGGAACAGAATAAAAGTCCAGAAATAAACCTTCACATAAATGATCAAATTATTTTCAACAAGGGTGCCAAGACTATTCAATAGGGAAAAGACCATCTTTTCAACAAGCGGTACAAGCGGTAATTCCACTTCTAGAAACTAATCTTAGATATAACATCAGTGAATCACAAACATGTGCATTGTAAAATATATAAAAAATCCCTTTAACTATGAATTTGACTGCTGAAAGTTATTGCACAACCTCCAACATCACCACTTTAAATAACATCCTTCTATGAAATGGTAATTACATGGAAAACAATCAGATTCACATCAATATTTGTCAGTTCATTTAACATGATAGAAGAAATGTTTTTACATGTAAACCTCAAATTATTTTCAAAACCAGTGAAAAGAATTCTCTAACTTTATCCTGAGTAAGGCTGAAGTTATAAATATACTTTAACAAAGTTTAACATATTTTAACAGTGTTTAAATTTTTTTTTTAACATTTATTTATTTTCGACAGACAGAGAGAGAATGGGGGGGGGGGAGGGCAGAGAGAAAAGGAGACATAGACTCTGAAGCAGGTCCAGGTTCTCAGCTGTCAGTCAGCACAGAGCCCAATGCAGGGCTCGAACTCACAACCTGCAAGATCATGACCTGAGCCAAAGTCAGACACTTAACTGACTGAGCCACCCAGGCACCCCAACACAGTTTAAATGCTCAATTGGGCAGAAACAAAATCTAAGTACTTCTATATCTTAATAGGAGATACAATTATACAGAAGGAAACTTGATTATCATCTTCTCTTTTTTTTCCTTCTCCCCAGGCTCTCCCTCATAATCATCTTTTCATACTTTACAGGTACTCCAAAACTTAATATGTACTTGGGAGAGAGTACACGCAGAAAGATGTTCACTACAGTATAGTTTGGAATGAAGAAAAATTGGAAACAAGCTTCTTATCAATACAACAACAAAAGGTAAATAAATATTGGTACAGTCATTCTACAAAAATTATGTAGATATTAAAATGGGTAAAAATCTACTTATTTTAATAGGAAAAGCTGAAGATATGGATTAATGAATGAGAAAAGCATGTTTTAAGCTAACAAACACAGTATGAACATTTTAAAGCAAAGCAATTCTACACTTATGTGTATGTATATATAATAATATGTATATGCATATGCAATGTGTATATGTGTGTGTATATATATATACATATATATATATCTTCATGTGTATATGTCTCTGTGTGTATGTCTGTGAATGTGTGTATATACTGAGATGATACCATGCACATTTTCATATCACAATGCTATGAAACTTGAAATCAACCACAGGAAAAAGTTTGGGAGACCTCCAAATACATGGAGGTTAAAGAACATCTTACTAAAGAATGAATGAGTCAACAGGCAATTAAAGAAGAAATTGAATAAAAAAAAAAAACACCAAAAAACCCCATACAGATCAATGAAACAAAGAGCTGGCTTTTCAAAAAAAATAAACAAAATTGATAACCCCCTAGCCAGACTTCTCAAAAAGAAAAGACAGAGGACCCATATAGACAAAATCATGAATGAACATGGAATTATTACAACCAGTCCCTCAGAAATACAAGCAATTATCAGAGAATACTATGAAAAATTACATGCCAACAAACTGGACAACCTGGAAGAAATGGACACTTTCCTAGACACGTACACACTCTCAAAACTCAAAAGGGAAGAGACAGAAAATTTAAACAGACCTATCACTAGTAAAGAAATTGAATCAGTTACCAAAAATCTCCCAACAAACAAGAGTCCTGGACTGGATGGCTTCCCAGGGGAATTCTACCAGACATTTAAAGCAGAGTTAATATCTATCCTTCTCAAGCTGTTCCAAAAAATAGAAATGGAAGGAAAACTTCCTGACTTATTCTATGAAGCCAGCATTACCTTGATTCCCAAACCACACAGAGACCCCACAAAAAAAGGAGAATTACAGGTCAATATCCCTGATGAACATGGATGCAAAAATTCTCAACAAGATACTAGCAAATTGAATTCAACAACATATTAAAATAATTATTCACCATGATCAAGTGGGATTCATTCCTGGGCTGTAGGGCTGGGTCGATATTCGCAAACCAATCAATGTGATACATCAATGTGAGGCTGAAGTTATAAATATACTTTAACAAAGTTAAAAGATCATATGATCATATGATCAAAAGATCATATGACGGGATCATATGATCCCGTCAATAGACGTAGAAAAAGCATTTGACAAAATACAGCATCCCTTCTTAATAAAAACCCTCAAGAAAGCTGGGATAGAAGGAACATACCTAAACATCATAAAAGTCATATATGAAGAGCCCATAGCTAGTATCATCCTCAATGGGGAAAAACTGAGAAGTTTCCCCGAGATCAGGAACACAACAGGGATTTCCACTCTCACCGCTGTTGTTTAACATAATGTTGGAAGTCCTAGCATCAGCAATCAGACAACAAAGTGAAATAAAGGCATCAAAATTGGCCAAGAAGAAGTTAAACTTTCACTTTTTGCAGAAGACATGATACTCTACACAGAAAACCCGAAAGATTCCACCAAAAGTCTGTTAGAACTGATACAAGAATTCAGCCAAGTCGCAGGGTACAAAATCAAGGTACAGAAATCGGTTGCATGTCTATACATCAATAATGAAGCAAAAGAAAGAGAAATCAAGAAATTGATCCCATTTATAATTGCACCAAGAACCATAAACTACCTAGGAATAAGCCTAACCAAAGATATAAAAGATCTGTATGCTGAAAACTATAGAAAACTTATGAAGGAAATTGAAGAAGACACAAAGAAACAGAAAAACATTCCATGCTCACGGATTGGAAGAATAAATATTGTTAAAATGTCAATACCACCCAAAGCAATCTACACATTCAATGCAATCCCAATCGAAATTGCACCAGCATTCTTCTCCAAGCTAGAACAAACAATCCTAAAATTTGTATGGAACCACAAAAGACCTCAAATAGCCAAAGTAATATTGAAAAAGAAAACCAAAGCGGGAGGCATCACAATCCTAGACTTTAGCTTCTACTACAAAGCTGTAATAATCAAGACAGCATGGTATTGGCACAAAAACAGACACATAGACCAATGGAATAAAGAACTCAGAATTGGACCCACAAATGTATGGCCAACTAATCTCTGGCAAAGCAGGAAAGAGTATCCAATGGAAAAAAGACCGTCTCTTTAGCAAATGATGCTGGGAGAAATGGACAGCAACATGCAGAAGAATGAAACTAGGCCACTTTCTTATATCACACACAAAAATAAAATGGATGAAAGACCTAAACGTGAGACAGGAAACCATCAAAACCCTAGAGGAGAAATCAGGCAACAATCTCTTTGACCCCAGCCACAGCAATTTCTTGCTCGACACATCTCCAAAGGCAAGGGAATTAAAAGCAAAAATGAACTACTGGGACCTCATCAAAATAAAAAGCTTCTGCACTGCAAAGGAAACAATCAACAAAACTAAAAGGCAACCGACAGAATGGGAGATATTTGCAAATGACATATTGGATAAAGGGTTAGTATCCAAAAATCTATAAAGAACTTATCAAACTCAACACCCCAAAAATAAATAATCCAGTGAAGAAATGGGCAGAGACATGAATAGACACTTTTCCAAAGAAGACATCCAGATGGCCAACAGACATGTGAAAAGATGCTCAACATCACTCACTATCAGGGAAGTACAAATCAAAACCACACTGAGATACCACCTCACACCAGTCAGAGTGGCTAAAGTTAACAACTTAGGAAACAACAGATGCTGGCGAGGATGTGGAGACACAGGAACCCTCTTGCACTGTTGGTGGCAATGCAAGCTGGTTATAGCTGCTCTGGAAAACATTGTGGAGGTTCCTCAAAAAATTAAAAATAGAACTACCCTATGACCCAGCAACAGCACTACTAGGAATTTATCCAAGCATACAGGAGTGCTGATTCATAGGGCATATGTACACCACTGTTTATAGCAGCGCTTTCAATAATAGCCAAATTATGGAAAGAGTCTTAAATGTCCATCAACTGACGAATGGATAAAGAAGATGTGGTTGATATATACAATGGAATACTACTTGGCAATGAGAAAGAATGACATCATGCCATTTGCAGCAATGTGTATAGAACTGGAAGGGATTATGCTAAGTAAAATAAGTCAGAGAAAGACAGGTATCATATGTTTTCACTCATATGTGGATCTTGAGAAACTTAACAGAAGACCATGGGGGAAGGGAAGGGTTTGGAAAAAAACACAGTTACAAACAGAGAAGGAGGGAGGCAAACCATAGGAGACTCTTAAATACAGAGAACAAACTGAGGGTGGATGGGGAGGTGGGGGAGAGAGGAAAACGGGTAATGGGCATTGAGGAGGGCACTTGTTGGGATGAGCACTAGGTGTTGTATATAAGCGATAAACCACAAGAATCTACCCCCAAAAGCAAGAGCACACTTTACACACTGTACATTAGCCAATTTGACAAATTATATTAAAAATAAAAAATACATTAAAAAATAATAAACTGGGGTTTCCCAGTAAAAATCACTCTATACTCATGGAACCATTCAATGTGGTCCTCTGGCTTCCGTATTTCCTGCAAAGTGGCAGCTAAATGCAATAACCTGATCAGTCTCATGTTTAATCCTTTGGGCAAGAATACAGTTGGTACTGTGTCCTCTTATTAAGAAGCACATAGGGGCGCCTGGGTGGCTCAGTCGGTTGAGCGTCCGACTTCAGCTCAGGTCACAATCTCGCAGTCCGTGAGTTCGAGCCCCGCGTCGGGCTCTGGGCTGATGGCTCAAAGCCTGGAGCCTGCTTCCAATTCTGTGTCTCCCTCTCTCTCTGACCCTCCCCCGTTCATGCTCTCTGTCTCAAAAATAAATAAACTTAAAAAAAAAAATTAAAAAAAAAAAGAAGCACATAATGTCTGGTTATGTCTTTTTGTGATGTTAGCAGGCCTTGCTATTCAATGCCTAAATCAATTCATTCACTGGGGGCTGCAAAATGGTAACAATCTAATTCTACTATTTCATCTTCATGTATTAAATGGTATACATATATAAAAAAATATCTCCCTTCACCTACTACTTAGTTACCTAAGTATGGTTCACACATGAACTTACCAGTTTTAAAGACAGATTAAAAAAAATAAAACTGGTTCCCTATCACCCTCTTAAAGCAATGAAGAGGTTTTTAGATATTATTGAATGCACTACTGGTCAAAATCGCATTTGGCTTTTTTTCAGCAAATGACAGGCTGATCCTAATATTCAGATGGGGTTGCATAAGACCCAGAATAGTTAAAACAATCTTTACACAGAAAAGCAAAGTAGAGGACCCACGCATCCCCATTTCAAGACAATCTACAAAGCTATATTAGTCAAGATGGTGATACTGGTGTAAGGATAGACATGTATCAAGGGAGCAGAATTAAAAGTAGAGAAACATACCACTATGTTTATAGTCAACATGGGTGCCAAGAGAATTTAATGAGGGAAAGAACAGTCGTTTCAACAAATGATGCTGAAACTGGAAGGAAAGTAATTAAATAAGACCTCTAACACTATGTACAAAAACTAATTCAAAATGGATCAAGACCTAAATATAAGAGCTAAAACATAAAACTCCTAGAAGAAAACATAAGTATACATCTTTATAACCTTGGATTCGGCAATGTTTCTTACTTACAATATCTAAATCACAAGAAACCAAAGGAAAAAAAACAGGTAAATTTGATTCAATATAAATGAAAAACTTTTGTTCACCAAAGAGCACTATCAAAAAAGTGAAAACCCACAGTATGGGTGAAAATATTTGCACATCATTTTTTGGTAACACTATCTAGAATACATAGTGTATCTGATAAGTCTCCTGAATACATAATGAATCCTTACAGCTCAACAATAAAAAGACAACTCAATTTTAAAATGGGCAAAGGATTTAAACAGACACTTCTCCTAAGATATATAAATAGCCAGTAAGTACACACACAAAAAAGCTCAACCATCATTTGTTATTACAAAAATGCAAACCAAAACCACAATGAGTTATCACTTCATATCAACTAGGATGGTCATAATAAAAAAGACTGAAAATATAATACATTTTGGTGAGGATATGGAGAAATGAGAATCCTCAGTGCTGGGCAGGGAGAGGGAGGAGGAATAAAATAGTATAGCCATTCCAGAAAACAGTTTGGCAGTTCCTCAAAAGGTAAAAAGAGTTACCATGTGACTGAGTAATTTCACTCTTACTAGACTATCCAAGAGAACTGAAAAGGTGCACCCACACAAAAACTTGTACACCAATATTCATAGTATTATTATTCGTAACAGCCCCAAAGTGGAAACAACCCAAATGTCTATCAATTTATAAATGGATAAACAAAATGTGGTATATTCACACAATGGAATATTATTCATATTTACATATCCTACAACGTGAAACTTTGAAAGTACACTAAGTGAAAAAAGCTGGAAACAAAAAGCCATAGGCTGTATAACTCCGTTTATATGAGACGTTCAGAATAGGCAAGTTCATAGAACTTGATAAGTGATTTTCAAAGACTGGGAGAGAATGAAATAGAAACCAACTGCTGGTAGGTACAGAGTTTTTTTTTTTCGGTGATGAAAATGTTCTGAAGTTAGTAATGATGGCTATACAACCTTGTGCACAAAACTTTTTTTTTTAAAAAAATTTAAAAAAAAAAAAAATTTAAAAAAATTTAAAAAAAATTTAAAAAAAAAAATCTTTAACAAAGATGCAAATACACTTTAAAGAGGTGAATGTTACGGTATGTGAATAGATTAATTTTAAAACTATTATTAAAATGTCATCAGGGGCACCTGGGTGGCTCAGTCATTTAAGCATCTGACGTTGGCTCTGGTCAGGATCTTGTGGTTTGTGATTTTGAGCCCCACAATCAGGCTCCACGCTGACAGTGCAGAGCCTGCTTGGAATTCTCTCTTTCTCCTTCTC
The DNA here is from genome assembly GCF_022837055.1 of Prionailurus viverrinus. Lineage (NCBI taxonomy): Eukaryota > Metazoa > Chordata > Mammalia > Carnivora > Felidae > Prionailurus > Prionailurus viverrinus. The sequence goes on along the minus strand of NC_062569.1, from coordinate 86,735,960 downwards.
TCTCCACCCCTCTATCACTTGCTCTCTCTCTCTCAAAATACATAAACTTTAAAATAAAATGTTATTATAAATGGATGGATTACACCTATTTGACTGGCTTTAATCCACTGCAAATATCTTTTCTTCTCTCTAGCCAGTAAAAATCTCTTCTTCCTGTCAGAGTTGCCTTTTAAAGAAGCTTAATACAACAAAATATAGCTACCAAAAGGAGAATTCTATTTTTTACTAATGATTGAAAACAGGGACCCTTGAGTTACAATTATTACTTGAGAAAGTATTTCCAAGTAGCTTTCCAGCCCACCATTACATTGCGTAATATTCGTCTGTATTTCTTATTATCTAAAGATTGATCTCAACCAATTACCGAAAAATGTTTAACATTAAAATTTCATATAAAACCAGTTTGCTAATACAGAAGAATGCATAAAACTGAGCCAAGTGGTCCAAGTCTAACTTACTTAACACTTGTACTAGAAAAGAATTACAAAATGGGGATGAGAAGAGCATAAAGGAGGAAGAAGATTTAAAAATGACTGTAGTAAGAACATTTCTAAGTACCCATTTAGAAACTTCCTCATTCTTTTTTATGTTTTTAAAGCTGGTATCTTCAGTATCAAACCTTCCATTGCTCTTAATCTTGATTAACAATACTGGCAACATTATTTTAATTACTGACAACTGTCACTTAAAAGCTATTGTAATTTGCAATGTAACTATGTTACTACTTCACTGCAGTTATGTATTTTCCAGAACTGTTTCTTTTTTTTTTTTTTAATTTTTTTTTTCAACATTTATTTATTTTTGGGACAGAGAGAGACAGAGCATGAACGGGGGAGGGGCAGAGAGAGAGGGAGACACAGAATCAGAAGCAGGCTCCAGGCTCTGAGCCACCAGCCCAGAGCCTGATGCAGGGCTTGAACTCACGGACCGCGAGATCGTGACCTGGCCGAAGTCGGACGCTTAACCGACTGCGCCACCCAGGCGCCCCTCCAGAACTGTTTCTTAATAAAGTTTTCTGATAATGGAAACCATGCAGATATTCGAATCTATTAGAAAATTGACAATTGTTGAAATGAAGAAATGAAGTAAATAGTGAATAGTGAAGTAAAACACTATTTTACTAGCATAAAGTCCTTAAATTAATGTTGACCAGAATTAAACATAATTGTCAGTTTGTAAATATCTCCTTACCTACCTCTCAACCTATAAATACTTGGTCTTCCAGTAATAAACTAAAAAGAAATATTTTACACCACATACATTTTACTGCCATTGTTCCACGTACTCCCAACATACTTGTTGTAAGAAAGCAATAAATAAGACATCAACTTAAGAGCAGTGGTACAGTTTAATGTGAATTTCTAAAACAGGTGAATATTGTATGTTGAGGAATGCACAGACAGAATCACTGCCAGTCTGGAACCTAATTTCCAAATTTCAATAAAAACAGAGGTCTGGGTATGGTATTGTGGGTGTCTATAAATATGGGGATAAATAAAACTTAGACGTTGATATAAATATTTTAAATGTTTCTTAAAATTCAATGGTAAAGACTTGTATAGAAAGAGAACTCACAAACCATTAGGAAAGAGAAGAAATTTAAAAAAGAAAGAAAAAATTTTTTAACTAATAGAAATTAGGAAATGGCAGGAAAGAGTTAAAATACATGCAGGAAAACTATGATAAATACAAAATAAGATGAAAGAAATTAAAAATGAATGATTACAATAAATGTAAACATATTATAAGTACATTGAAATTCTATCAAGAAAATAGCTCATTCTTACATTCCTGAGGACGATGAAAAGCTTCCAAATTCATTAGACAATCAGATTATAGAACCTTAAAAAACAAGAAACTAATCTTACTTCAAATATGAAGACAAAAATGTTCTGGAAGGAAAAACAGCAAATTAAATACAATACCATGAAGTGAAATGTAGCCCAAAAAGAATACAAGGAAGTTCAATTGATGGTTCATGGCTTTTTTAACCATATGAATAGAAAAAAGAAAAACCAAGTTCATGAGATCATCTCAGTGGATGCTTAAAGAACATCTAAGTATCTGCCACAATGTTAAACTCATTCCTAATGGAGTGGGGGCGATAGCTCTTATTAATATAGACATTAAAAAAATCTACTAGCAATCATATATATTTTTTAAGTTTATTTATTTTGAGAGAGAGAATCTCAAACAGGCTCTGTGCTGCCAGCATGAAGCCCCATACAGGACCTGATCCCATGAACCGTGATCATGACCTGAGTGGAAATCAAGAGTCAGATGCCTAGCCAACTGAGCCACCCAGGTGCCCAGCAATCATCATATTTAGTGATGCAACATTAAAAGCATTTCTATAAAGTGAAAATCAAGGCAGTATCATTTCTTCACATTTTTCTCCCTAGCATTTCTAAATAATAAGCTAAAAGCAAAAAACAAAAAAACAAAACAAAAAACAGATGTAACTGCCTAAAACCACCCCTCAAAATTGTAAAAACAATTTCAAAGGAGTGTGAGCATTTTTGCCAGAGGAGATGTTCAGAGTTTTAGTTAGTTTCTCAAAGAATTTGGGATAAATTTTGGGATAAAGTTTGGGAGGGGCAGGGGAGTAAGGGCCAAGAACTGCTGTACTGGTTTCAAAATGACCTAGAATAATCACTTTTAGATATGTTATAGAAATGACAGAAGACTTTAAGGTGGGATAGAGAAAGTATGTGTATGTAATACTGTGTATAAGAAATTCAGTCATTCTTATGTAATGATACAAGGTATTACAAATGGCAAAAAGGTAAAATCCAATAGTCATAGTTCTAGTCCTAACTTCCACTTTGCTCTATTAAATTAGGACTATAAAGAACAGAAACCTGAATTTTTAAATGATTGGTTCTATAACAAAATAATAGAAAAAAGGCATATTTTTCTTATTTAAATTTTTTGTTTAAAATATTTTGATGTTTACTTATTTTTGAGAGAGAGAAAGAGACAGAGTGTGAAACAGAGGAGGGGCAGAGAGAGAGGAAGACACAGAATCTGAAACAGGCTCCAGGCTCTGAGCTGTCAGTACAGAGCCTGACACAGGGCTTGAACTCATGAATCATGAGATCATGACCTGACCTGAAGTCAGATGCTCAACTGACTGAGCCACCCAGATGCTCCTAAAATTTTTTGTTTTAAAGGAAACTATTTTGTAGTTTCACAGCTTATTATTCATAACAAGATCTAAACCTCCATTTCAAAAAATATTTAGAAGACTTTGCCAAAATCTATATTATGAACTTTTGGAAACCACAGTTCTAAACTCCATAGAAATGATAGTATGACCTTTCAAAAACAGGGTTTCCAGAATATCAAAACCAGGATATTTTAACTTCTAAAACTACAAGCTAATACCATATTTCATCCAATCCAATACATCATCAATCATAAGGCACCCCACTTATTTGTACCCCTTTAAAAGAAAAAACCCAACAAAATTGTGAAGTGCATCAACTACAAATGCTCCGAAATTCGAAAAGGTTAAAATTAGAAAAAAGTGCATCTTATAATCAATAAAATACATTAATTTAAAACTGCAGAAATGTTTTATACTTCTTCTCAAAAAGCATTATTTTCACTTTTTGCATCTTTAACAGCTAAAAATAATTATTTTCAAGAGTTAAAATAAACTTTTAAGTTTCAAGGTCAAAATAAATGGCCTCAGAGACAAAGAAATAGGCATTTAATTTTGTCACTCAGCCTACAACCACAGCACAAAGGACTGAAAATACTGGCAACACTATACAGTTGACCCTTGAACAGCACAGGTTTGAACTGCATGGGTCCACTTATATACAGTTTTGTTTTGTTCTGTTTTTACAAATACAGGACAATACTGTATTTTCTCTTAAGATTTCTTTAACAGTTTTCTCTAGCTTACTTGATTATAAGAATACAACATATAATACATATACAAAACATGTTAATAAACTGTTTATGTTATCAGTAAGGTCAAAAGAAAGCTATTAGTAGTTAAGTATTGGGGGGGGGGTCAAAAGTTACACAATTTTCAACTGTGCAGAGTAATAGCACTTCTAACCACCCCCAAGTTGTTCAAGGGTCAACTGCAATTAAAATAGGGTCAGTGGGTGTCAGACCAGTATAGGTCAAAGCCCCAAATACAGTTGGGCTACTTTTAAGATGGGCATAAAAGGCAATGGAATGTATCACCTGCAAAGAATCATGCTGGGTTGGGAGTAAATCGCTAGGTAAAAGGCCCAGCTGCAGGTTGTCTTTAATTTTCTTAAATACAGTCCAAAGAACTCCTTGCTTTCAGGGTAGCAAAAGAGCCAAGGGCTTTCTTTTCTACTCTCCAATTAAAATTATAATCCTATTCCTAGGGCACAGGATTTCCTAGTTTAGGAAAAATTAAGTATGGACCAAGTGATTTCCAGATTACATTAACATCATTCTCCTATTTATCAATCTTCAATGAGATAAAAGCAATACAAAACTGCATCCAAAACACTTACTGGCTTTTTTCTTAACAATGGTTTAATATGAAACTGCAGAAACAGAAACAGAAGAATCATCTAAATATAAACACTAATATTAGACTAGTTTAGAGCTTATTTTTCTTGCCCATGACAAAAGCTGTTTTGAGACCATCTTACTGCCAGCTCCAGACAAACTGTTTTAAAGTGGGGCTATGTTGTTAGTAAAAAAACTGCTGGTTTGGGATAGCATCTACAATATGGTTTTTCCTATTCCATCAGTTTGTTAATAAAATTAACTATTACATGCATTAACTGAGAACTGGGATGAAAAAGTTAGATACAATTAAACTATTGCCTATTGTTAAACAATTCTTAGCTTTCAACCCATATGAATAGAAACCAATCTATATAACCAAGGGAAAAAATTTAGCCAAAAATTGATTACTTGTAGCAGAATTGATAAATATCTCTAAGTAAACAATTCTTCCAACTATTCACCTAGTTAAAACAAATAAATTTAAAATCCCTGAAACCACTGACAGCAACTGCTGAAAGGCTAAGGCCCAAGAATAGAATTATTAACTCAAAGCATTTTAAGAAAAGAATTGTGACAAGCCAAGATAAAAGATTTTCCCACACTCATCCATTTTTTATAAAAACGCTTAACAAAGCAGGGATAGAAGGAACATACCTCAACATCATGAAGACCCATATATGAAAGACCCACAGCTAATATCATCCTCAATGGGGAAAAAGTGCAAGCCTTTCCCCTATGGTAAGGAATAAGGCAAAGATGTCCACTCTCACCATTACTATTTAACATAGCACCGGAAGTCTTAGCCTCAGCAGACAACAAAAAGAAATAAAAGGCATCCAAATCAGCAAGGAAGAAGTCAAACTTTGACTATTTGCAGACAACATGACACCCTATGTAGAAAACCCAAAAGATTCCACCAAAAAACTCCTAGAACTAATACATTAATTCAGCAAAGTTGTAGGATATAAAATCAATGTGCAGAAATCTGTTGCATTTCTATATACCAAAAACAAAGGAGAAGAAAAAGAAATCAAGGAATCGATCCCATTTGCAAGTGCACCAAAAACAACAAGATACCTAGGAATAAACCTAACAAAGAGGTCAAAGATCTGTACTCTGAAAACTATGCCACACTTATGAAAGAAACTGAAGAGGAGATCAAAAAATGGAAAAGCATTCAATGCTCATGAATTGGAAGGACAAACATCATTAAAATGTCTATACTACCCAAGCAATCTACACATTTAATGCAATCCCTATCAAAATACCACCAGCATTTTTCACAGCGCTAGAATAAACAACCCTAAGATTTGTAAGAAACCACAAAAGACTCCAAATAGCCAAAGTCATCCCGAAAAAGAAAAACAAAACTAGAGGCATCACAATTCTGGATTTCAAGCTACATTACAAAGCTAAAGTCATCAAGACAGTATGGCACTGGAACAAAAACAGACACACAGATCAATGGAAGCGAACAGAGAACCCAGAAATGGACCTACAATGTATGGTCAACTAATCTTCGACAAAGCAAAAAAGAGTATCCGTGCTGTTGGGAAAATTGGACAGCGACATGCAGAAGAATGAAACTGGAACACTTTCTTACACCACACCAAAAAGAAACTCAAAATGGATGAAAGACTTAAATGTGAGACAGGAAACCATCAAAATCCTAGAGGAGAACACAGGCAGCAAACTCTCTGACCTCAGCCCAAGCCACTTCCTTTAGACACATCATCAAAGGCAATGGAAACAAAAGCAAACAAACATGAACTACTGGGAATTCATCAAGATAAAAAGCTTCTGCACAGCAAAGGAAACAATCAACAAAACTAAAAGGCAGCCAACAAAATGGGAGAAGATATTTACAAGAGACACATCTGATAAAGGGTTAGTATCCAAAAATCTGTGACTCTAAACCCAAAAACAAATAACCTAGTTAAGAAATGGGCTGAAGACAAGAACAGACACTTTTCCAAAGAAGAGAGCCAGATGGCTAACAGACACATGAAAAGATGCTCAACACCGCTCATCAGGGAAATACAAGTCAAATCTCAATGAGATACCACCTCACACTTGTCAGAATGGCTAAAATTAACAACACAAGGAACAACAGGTGTTCGCGAGGATGAGGAGAAAGGGGAACCCTCTTGCACTACTAGTGGGAATGCTCGGAGAGCGGGAAGGTTGCAGGACAATGGGAAGGCTGCAGGACAACGGGAGGGAGAGTTGTTGAGCCCTGGACAACAGAGCGCAGCTTGGCGGGGAACAAAGGCACTTGCCAGTGCCATCTCCCTTGCCCATCCCCTAGCCAAAATCCCAAAGGGAACCAGTTCCTGTCAGGGAACTTGCTTGCACCGCACAAACACCCAACACTGCTTCTGCAGATCCATCCCTCCGGCGGGTCTGACTACCTCCCGGTGCTGCAGCCCCTCCTGAAGCAGAGCTTCGGTTTAGCGAGCTAAACCTGCCCCTCCCGCCCCTGTACACCTTGCCGATCCACCCCAGCTAATATGCCAGATCCCCAGCACCACAAGCCTGGCAGTGTGCAAGTAGCCCAGACGGGCCACGCCACTCCACAGTGAATCCCACCCCTAGGAGAGGGGAAGAGAAGGTACACACCAGTCTGACTGTGGCCCCAGCAGTAGGCTGGGGGCAGACATCAGGTCTGACTGCGGCCCCACCCACCAACGCAAGTTATTCAAGACAGCACAGGGGAAGTGCCCCGCAGTTCTGCACCACTCCAGAGACTATCCAAAATGACAAACGGAAGAATTCCCCTCAAAAAAATGTCCAGGAAATAACAACAGCTAACGAACTGATCAAAAACGATTTAAACAATATAAAAGAAAGTGAATTTAGAGTAATAGTCATAAAATTAATCGCTGGGCTTGAAAACAGTATAAAGGACAGCAGAGAATCTATTGCTACAGAGATCAAGGGACTAAGGAACAGCCAAAAGTGCTATTAATGAGCTGCAAAATAAAATGGAGACGACCACAGCTCGGACTGAAGAGGCAGAGGAGAGAATAGGTGAACTAGAAGATAAAATTATGGAAAAAGAAGAAGCTGAGAGAGATAAAAAAATCCAGGAGTATGAGGGGAAAATTAGAGAACGAAGTGATGCACTAAAGAGAAATAATCTACACATAATTGGCATTCCAGAGGAGGAAGAGAGAGGGAAAGGTGCTGAAGGTGTACCTGAAGAAATAATAGCTGAGAACTTCCCTGATCTGGGGAAGGAAAAAGGCATTGAAATCCAAGAGGCACAGAGAATTCCCTTCAGACGTAACTTGAATTGATCTTCTGCACGACATATCATAGTGAAACTGCCAAAATACAAGGATAAAGAGAAAATTCTGAAAGCAGCTAGGGATAAACGTGCTCTAACATATAAAGGGAGACCGATAAGACTAGTGATGGATCTCTCTACTGAAACTTGGCAGGGCAGAAAGGAATGGCAGGAAATCTTCAATGGGATCAACAGAAAAAATACGCAGCCGAGAATCCTCTATCCAGCAAATCTGTCATTTAGAATAGGAGAGATAAAGGTCTTCCTAAACAAACAAAAACTGAAGGAATTCATCACCACTAAACCAGCCCTACAAGAGATCCTAAGGGGGATCCTGTGAGACAAGTACCAGAGATATCTCTACAAGCATGAAACCTACAGACATCACAATGACTCTAAACCCATATCTTTCTATAATAACACTGAATGTAAATGGACTAAATGCGCCAACCAAAAGACACAGGGTATCAGAATGGATAAAAAAAACAAGACCCATCTATTTGCTGTCTACAAGAGACTCATTTTAGACCTGAGGCACCTTCAGATTGAAAGTGAGGGGATGGAGAACTATCTTTCATGCTACTGGAAGTCAAAAGAAAGCTGGAGTAGCCATACTTATATCAGACAAACTAGACTTTAAATTAAAGGCTGTAATAAGAGATGAAGAAGGGCATTATATAATAATTACAGGGTCTACCCATCAAGAAGAACTAACAATTATAAATGTCTATGCGCTGAATACAGGAGCCTCCAAATATGTAAAACAATTACTCACAAACATAAGCAACCTTATTGATAAGAATGTGGTAATTGCAGGGGACTTTAACACCCCACTTACAACAATGGACAGATCATCTAGACACATGGTCAATAAAGAAACAAAGGCCCTGAACGATACATTGGATCAGATGGACTTGACAGATATATTTAGAACTCTGCATCCCAAAGCAACAGAATATACTTTCTTCTCGAGTGCACATGGAACATTCTCCAAGATAGATCACATACTGGGTCACAAAACAGCCCTTCATAAGTATACAAGAATTGAGATCATACCATGCATACTTTTGGGCCACAATGCTATGAAGCTTGAAATCAACCATAGGAAAAAGTCTGGAAAACCTCCAAAAGCATGGAGGTTAAAGAACACCCTACTAAAGAATGAATGAGTCAACCAGGCAATTAGAGAAGAAATTAAAAAATATATGGAAACAAACGAAAATGAAAATACAACAATCCAAACGCTTTGGGATGCAGCGAAGGCAGTCCTGAGAGGAAAATACATTGCAATCCAGGCCTATCTCAAGAAACAAGAAAAATCCCAAATACAAAATCTAAAGGAAATAGAAGCAGAGCAGCAAAGATACCCCAAACCCAGCATAAGAGAAATAATAAAGATCAGAGCAGAAATAAACAATAAAGAGTCTAAAAAAACTGTAGAGCAGATCAATGAAACCAAGAGTTGGTGTTCTGAAAAAATAAACAAAATCGATAAACCTCTAGCCAGGCTTCTCAAAAAGAAAAGGGAGATAACCCAAATAGATAAAATCATGAATGAAAATGGAATTATTACAACCAATCCCTCAGAAATACAAGCAATTATCAGGGAATATTATAAAAAATTATATGCCAACAAACTGGACAACCTGGAAGAAATGGATAAATTCCTAAACACCCACACACTTCCAAAACTCAATCAGGAGGAAATAGAAAGCTTGAAAAGACCCATAACCAGCAAAGAAATTCAATCAGTTATCAAAAATCTCCCAACAAATAGGAGTCCAGGACCAGATGGCTTCCCTGGGGAATTCTACCAGACATTTAAAGCAGAGATAATACCTATCCTTCTCAAGCTATTCCAAAAAATAGAAAGGGAATGAAAACTTCCAGACTCATTCTATGAAGCCAGTATTACTTTGATTCCTAAACCAGACAGAGACCCAGTAAAAAAAGAGAACTACAGGCCAATATCCCTGATGAATGTGGAACAGCTTATAAAAAGAATTATTTACCATGATCAAGTGGGATTCATTCCTGGGATGCAGGGCTGGTTCAACATTCGCAAATCAATCAACATGATACATCATATTAATAAAAGAAAATATAAGAACCATATGATCCTGTCAATTGATGCAGAAAAAGCATTTGACAAAATTAAGCATCCTTTCTTAATAAAAACCCTCAAGAAAGTTGGGATAGAAGGAACATACTTAAACATCATAAAAGCCATTTATGAAAAGCCCACAGCTAATATCATCCTCAATGGGGAAAAACTGAGAACTTTCCCCCTGAGATCAGGAACAGGACAGGGAGGTCCACTCTCATGGCTGTTGTTTAACATAGTGTTGGAAGTTCTAGCATCAGCAATCAGACAACAAAAGGAAATCAAAGGCATCAAAATTGGCAAAGATGAAGTCAAGTTTTCACTTTTTGCAGATGACATGATATTATACATGGGAAATCTGACAGACTCCACCAAAAGTCTGCTAGAACTGATACACGAATTCAGCAAAGTCGCAGGATACAAAAATCAATTGCATTCTTATACACTAATAATGAAGCAACAGAAAGACAAATAAAGAAACTGATCCCATTCACAATTGCACCAAGAAGCATAAAATACCTAGGAATAAATCTAACCAAAGATGTAAAAGATCTGTATGCTGAAAACTATAGAAAGCTTATGAAGGAAATTGAAGAAGATACAAAGAAATGGAAAAACATTCCATGCTCATGGATTGGAAGAATAAATATTGTCAAAATGTCAATACTGCTCAAAGCTATCTACACATTCAATGCAATCCCAATCAAAATTGCACCAACATTCTTCTCAAAACTAGAACAAGCAATCCTAAAATTCATATGGAACCACAAAAGGCCCCGAATAGCCAAAGGAATTTGGAAGAAGACCAAAACAGGAGACATCACAATCCCAGACTTTAGCCTCTACTACAAAGCTGTAATCATCAAGACAGCATGGTACTGGCACAAAAACAGACACATAGACCAATGGAATAGAATAGAAACCCCAGAACTAGACCCACAAACGTATGGCCAACTCATCTTTGACAAAGCAGGAAAGAACATCCAATGGAAAAAAGACAGTCTCTTTAACAAATGGTGCTGGGAGAACTGGACAGCAACATGCAGAAGGTTGAAACTAGACCACTTTCTCACACCATTCACAAAAATAAACTCAAAATGGATAAAGGACCTGAATGTGAGACAGGAAACCATCAAAACCCTAGAGGAGAAAGCAGGAGAAAACCTCTCTGACCTCAGCTGCAACAATTTCTTACTTGACACATCCCCAAAGGCAAGGGAATTAAAAGCAAAAGTGAACTACTGGGACCTTATGAAGATAAAAAGCTTCTGCACAGCAAAGGAAACAACCAACAAAACTAAAAGGCAACCAACGGAATGGGAAAAGATATTTGCAAATGACATATCGGACAAAGGGCTAGTATCCAAAATCTATAAAGAGCTCACCAAACTCCACACCCGAAAAACAAATAACCCAGTGAAGAAATGGGCAGAAAACATGAATAGACACTTCTCTAAAGAAGACATCCGGATGGCCAACAGGCACATGAAAAGATGCTCAACGTCGCTCCTCATCAGGGAAATACAAATCAAAACCACACTCAGATATCACCTCACGCCAGTCAGAGTGGCCAAAATGAACAAATCAGGAGACTATAGATGCTGGAGAGGATGTGGAAAAACGGGAACCCTCTTGCACTGTTGGTGGGCATGCAAATTGGTGCAGCCACTCTGGAAAACAGTGTGGAGGTTCCTCAAAAAATTAAAAATAGACCTACCCTATGACCCAGCAGTAGCACTGCTAGGAATTTAGCAAGGGATACAGGATTACTGATGCATAGGGGCACTTGTACCCCAATGTTTATAGCAGCACTCTCAACAATAGCCAAATTGTGGAAAGAGCCTAAATGTCCATCAACTGATGAATGGATAAAGAAATTGTGGTTTATATACACAATGGAGTACTACGTGGCAATGAGAAAGAATGAAATATGGCCCTTTGTAGCAACGTGGATGGAACTGGAGAGTGTGATGCTAAGTGAAATAAGCCATACAGAGAAAGACAGATACCATATGTTTTCACTCTTATGTGGATCCTGAGAAACTTAAAGAAACCCATGGGGGAGGGGAAGGAAAAAAAAAAAAGAGGTTAGACTGGGAGAGAGCCAAAGCATAAGGAGACTCTTAAAAAATGAGAACTGAGGGTTGATGGGGGGTGGGAGGTAGGGGAGGGTAGGTAATGGGTATTGAAGAGGGCACCTTTTGGGATGAGCACTGGGTGTTGTATGGAAACCAATTTGACAATAAATTTCATATATTAAATAAATAAATAAATAAATAAATAAATAAAAATATTAAATAGCTGTAAGGTAAGGATATATATTATAATCTTTACAGTAACTAATAAAAAAATGCAAAGAGGCATATAGCTAAGAAGCCAATAGTTAAAAGGAAATATTTAAAAATATTCAAATAACCCAAAAGAAGGCAAGGAAGGGACAAGAAAGGAACTCAAGAGGAAACAAAGAAAAACCAAATAAATTCTTTTTAAAAAGAGACACTATAATTAAAAGGTTGAGATTTTCAGAAATGAATTAAAAAGCAAGAGATGAACTTTACGTACAAAAGAGATAAAGTATATAATGAAAAAAAAAAGATATATCCTGTAGCTTTTAAGTGCAAGAAAGCTGGAGTGGCTATATTAATATCTAACAAAACAGACATCAAAGAGTATTACCTAAAGAAAAATATATTTCAAAATAATAAAAATCTAATTCACCACGAAGATGTAACCACAAATGTGTACACCTTAGTGACAGAGCCTTAAAACACACAAAAGTACAAATAATTAAATGGCGAAATATACAATTCCATAATCTAAGAAAGAGATTTAAAGTCCTTGGTTGAGAGAACTGTACAACTATCAGTAAAAACAGACAATCTTGCCAAACTGTCAACCACTGTAACTTAACTGACATTGTACACTGCACTCAACAAATGAAAATACATTCTGTTTGGTGCACATTATCCATTTGCCAAGATAAACCATATGCTAGGCCATAAAGCAAGTCACAAATTTAAAGGGACTGAAATCATACGGTGTATTCTCTCTCTCTCTCTCTCTCAAAATAAATAAATAAATAAATAAATAAATAAATAAATAAATAAATAAACTTTTAAAAAAGGCAGTATTTTTTCACAAATTCTTTCAGAAAATAAAGGACCTTTCCCAGCTATGAGACCAGCATAACTTTAGTATTAAACCCTAAGACATTACAAAAGTAAGAAAATGATAAACCAATATTCTTCATGAACACATGCAAGAATGCTTTTTAAAAATTAGCAAATTGAGGGGCGCCTGGGAGGCTCAGTTGGTTAAGCATCTGACTTCGGCTCAGGTCATGATCTTGAGGTTCGTGCGTTCCGGCCTTATGTCAGTCTCTGTGCTGCCAGCTCAGAGCCTGGAGCCTGCTTTGGATTCTGTGTCCTCCCCTCCCTCTGACCCTCCCCTACTCATGTCTCTCTCTCTCTCTCTCTCTCTCTCTCAAAAATAAACATTAAAAAAAATTTAAAAATTAACAAATTGAACGTGAAAAGAATGAGACACATCATGACTAAGTAAGGTTTACTGTAGAAAGGCAGGGTTAGTCAACATCTGGGTGAAAATCAGCACAATTCTCCATATTAAAAGAATACAGAAAAATATCCATATGATCTGTTTGAGAGGCATATATAAAACATGTGATCCTGTTTAACACGGATTCATGATAAAATTCTCAGCAAACTAAAAATCCAGAACAATCTCAATCTGATAAAGGGCATCCACAAAACCCTACAGATGACACACCAAACGGTGAAATGTTGAACATTCTCCCCATTAAGATACGGGAATAAAGCAAAGATTCTTATTCTTCTCATTCCTTTCTTTTTAAAAAATGTTTATTTTGAGAGAGAGTGCACGCGTGAGCAGGCGAGGGGCAGAGAGAGAGAGGGAGAAAGAGAATTCCAAGCAGGCTCTACTCTGTCAGCACAGAGGCCAATGAGGGTCTTGATCTCACAAAACATGAGATCAGGATCTAAGCCAAAATCAAGAGTCAAACACTCAACTGACTGAGCAACCCAGGTGTCCCTCATCCTTCTCATTTCCCTCCATGACTACAAGGTAAGTAAAAGAAATAAAAGCATAAAAATCAGTAAAAAAGTAAAATTATCTCTACTAACAAATGACACAATTGTTTACACTGAAAGTTCCAAGGAATTTATAAAACGACCCAAACTAGTAATAGTTGACTTCAGTAAGGTGACAGGATACAAGGTTAGTCAAATTATATTTTCTAATACCAACAGCAAATAACTAAAAACAAAAACTTTCCAAAAATTCCATTTACACAAATTCCAAAACATAAAAACTTTAGGGATAAATTTTTACAAAAGATGTTCATGATGTTTTCACTGAAAATTACAGAATAGTGCTAAAATAAATAAGATCTAAAGAAAGACATAATGTGTTTGTGGATTGGAAGACTCAATATTCTTAAGATGTCCATTTTCTTCAAGTGGTTTATAAATTTGATGCAATTCTAACAATAATTTGACCTAGAACAGCCAAACCAAATTTTAAAAAGAACGAAGTTGGAAGACTTATATTACCTGATGTCAAGACAGTGTGATACTGGCCCAAAAGATGGACTACATCAATGGGAAAGAATAAAGCATTCAGAAAAAAATTAACACACATACTGCCAAATGATTTTTGATGAAGTGCAATAGTAATTCAATGATGTCCAAAGGAAAAGACTTTTCAACCAATGATGCTGGAACCACTGAACATTCATAAGGAAAAACATTAATGTTGACCCTTACCTCACATATACAGAATTAATCTGAAACAGACTGCAGACCTAAGTTTAACATCCAAAGCTATAAGCTTCTAGAAGAAAATCTAAGAAAAAAAGATTGTGGTAGGAAAAGATGATATAGAACGCAAAAAACAAAATGATGAAAAATTTTGCCAAAGTAGGCTGTGTGAAAACTTCTGCTCTTTAAAATTACCACTAAGGAAAGTAAAAGGCAAAGCACAAAATGAGAGAAAATATTTGCAATAAGTAAATCTGACAAAGAACTCATATCTGAATATATAAAGATCATTTTTAAAAATTTTTTTTTCTTGAGAGAGAGAAACACATACTGGGAGTGGGGGAGGGGCAGAAAGAGAGGGAGACAAAGAATCTGGAGCAGGCTCCAGGCTCTAGGCTCTGAGCTGTCAGCACAAAGCACAAAGCCCCATGCAGTGCTGGAACTCACAAATGCAGGAGATTGTGACCTGAGCTGAAGTCGGATGCTTAAGGGACTGAGCCACCCAGGTGCCCTTATAAAGATCTTTTTTTAACTTAGTAACAGGAAGACAAACAATCCACTTTTTTAAAAAATTGGGAATAAATTTATATTTCACGTATCAATTTGTTAAAGCTATTGTAACTAAGTACGACAAATTGGGTGGCTTAAACAACATAAATTTAATATCTCACAGTTATGGAGGCTAGTTATGGAGGCTAGAAGTCTGAGATCAAGATTATCAGCAGAGTAGAATCCTTCTGAGGGCTGTGAGGAAGAATCTATCACATGTCTTTGTCCTGCTTCTGGTGGCTTGTTGGCACTCTCTTGGCATTCCTTGGCTTGTCTCTGCCTTCATCTTCACATGGTGTTCTTGCTGTGCAGTGTGTGTGTGCTCTTTGTCCAAATTTCCCTTATTATAAGCACATCAGTCATGTGGATTAGCACCCACCCTAATGACTTCATTTCAGCTTGATTACCTCTGCAGAGACCCTATCTCTAAATAAGGTCACAGTCTAAAGTACTAGGGGTTAGGACTCCAACATATTTTTATTTGGGGGAAGGGGTGGAGCGGGGGGGGGCACAAACCCATAATACTTCTCAAAGGAAGAGATACTAATGTTAAACATGTAAAGATAATCAATATCACAAGCCATCAAGGAAATGCAAAATAAAAACCACAATAAAAGGGGGCACCTGGGTGGCTCAGTCGGTTAAGCATCCACATCCAACTTCAGCTCAGGTCATGATCTCACAGTTTGTGAGTTTGAGACCCGCATCGGGCTCTGTGCTGACAGCTCAGAGCCTGGAGCCTGCTTCGGACACAGAGACACAGAGTGTCTCCCTCTCTCTCTGGCCCTTTCCCTCTCGAGCTCGCTCTCTCTCTCTCTCTCTCAAAAATAAATAAACATTTAAAAAAATAACCCACAATAAAATACTACTGCATGCCTACTAAGATAACTGTTTTTGTTTTTAAGATACGTTTTGGTGACAATGTGGAGTTGAGACTGGGACTCACACTGCTGGGATATTAAAACAACCATTCTTACATCTATGGTATGAAAACCACTGGATACTTATCTAAAAGAAATTAAAAACATATGTCCACACACAAATGTGTACATTTAAATTCATAGCATCTTTAGTCACAACAGCCAAAAACTGTCAACAATCCAAATGTCTATCAACATGTATGACTAAACAAAAGGTAATATACCCATATAGTGGAATATATCTCTGCAGTTAAAAAAAAAAGCAAACTGCTGACATAAACAACAACTTCAGTGACTTTCAAAACCATTATGCTGAGTTAAAGAAGACACACACAAAAGAGTATTTACTGTATTAATCCATTTATATAAAATTTCTGAAAATGTAAAAACAATTTATAATGACAAAAACCGATTAGTGGTAGGTATCTGGTAGGGAGTGAAAGGTTGACTGGAACTCAAAGGAGCACAAAGAACCCTTTTGAGGGAGGCAAATATTATGTAACTTGATTGTAGCAGTGGTTTCACAAGGGTTTAGAGCTGTCAAAACTAATTAAATTGCACATTTTACATGGATGCAGTTTATTGAACAAAAATTATACCTCAATGAAAATGAATAAAAGTAGTAAATTTCTGTGTGTCTGTTGGAAAAGACCATATTCCCAGTAGCAACAATGAACAGAAAACTTGAGTTAAAGGACTCAATCTCTAATGAAGAAAACTTCACAATTTTCTGAAGGCGATGAAGGAATATTGAATAAATGAAGAACACAGTTGTTCTTGGATAAGCATCCAATATTTTAATAGCTTGAATTTTCTAAGAAAGTAATCTATAAACTCAATGTGTTTGCAGTTAAAATATTAATATAGTTTTAACTGGGTGGGCCAGAGGGCTTGACAGGATACTAGTAATCATCATTTAAAAAAGCAGCATGTAGGGGCACCTGGGTGGCTCAGCCAGTTGAGCTTCTGACTCTTGCTTTCGGCTCATGATCTCCCAGTTCTTGGGTTTAAGCCCCACATCAGGCTGTGTGCTGACAGCACAGGGCCTGCTTGGGATTTCTCTCTAGCTCTCTCTCTCTCCCCCTCCCTGGCTTGTTCTCTCTCTCTTAAAAAATAAATAAATAGCCATAAAAATAATTTAAAAAAACACCCAGCATGTAAAAGGCCAAGAAAATTCTGAATTAAAAACTCATGAGAACAACTAATTCTATCAAGTATAAAGAGTGTTTAAAAGCTTGATAGCAGCAGAAACATAAATAAATCTATTGAACAGGACAGAATCCAACAACAGAACCAAATACATATGGGAATTTAATAATATAAAATAGTATTTTAAATTAGTGGGACAATGATGGATTACTAAATCAATAGTGTTTGGCAACAGACATCTGGAAAAACAATTCACGAATCCTAGAGCATAATTTAAACTAAAAAAAAAAAAAAAAAAAAAAGATAGATCACAGATCTAAATATGAAGAATTGAGCCAAACACTTAAACAAAACATGGATCACTTTATTCATATTCTTGGAATGGTGAAATCTAAGAAAGAAAGAATATCTACAAAATAAAAGGGACTAATAAATTTGAATAAAGCTTAAAACTTCTACTCACCAACTTGAAAACTCTAGCCGGTTGGTGGAAGGGGTGAGAACATTATTATATTATAAAAGGGCCAATATCTAATGTTGATGAGGGTATGGAAAAACAGAAACTCTAACATCCAAGTGGGAATGTAAATGAGAATAGCTTTTTCTTGTCAGCAATTTAACACTACTTTCATCAAAATGTAAAACACACATAACCCATTTCTTTTCTTATGATAGCAGCAAAACCGTCATCATTCACAAAGGATATTACTGTTTGTATAGAAGATCTAAAATGATATAAATCAACAGTTACAACTGGTATTACTTTAAAGCTGTGGTGGCTAAAATGTGTATCAGCATAGAGTTAAGCAAACTGATGTGTGGAACAAAAGAAAGAATCTAAAAACAGACTCATGTATGAGAATTTACGACACAGTACAGATCACGGGGTAAATGGAAAGGATTCGTCAGTAAATGGCACTGGGACAATTGGGTAACCATGAGAAAAAAATGAAACAGGACTCCTACATACAAAAACAAAAATTAAGTTCTAGCAGTTGTGAAAATTCAAACTATAAAACTTGAAGAACACTATATAGGAAATCCCTTTATGACTTCTGGCTCTGAAAGAATATTCAAAACAATACACAAAATGCATAAGCCTTAACAAAAAAACTGGTAGTCTGACATTAAAATTATGTGTTTCTAATCATCAAAAGATATCAAAAACAGCTGAACCATTGAATGGGAGAATGTATTTCTAACCCTTGTAACCAACAAAATATTTATACCAAGAATATATTTTAAGAACCTCCAAAAAAACAGGTTTGTATATGTATATGTATATATACAAACATATATACATACTGTGGGTTCAGTTCCAGACCACCACAATTAAGTATCTCAATAAAGCGAGTCAAATGAATTTTTTGGTTTCTCAGTGCATATAAAAGTTATGTTTAGGGGCGCCTGGGTGGCGCAGTCGGTTAAGCGTCCGACTTCAGCCAGGTCACGATCTCGCGGTCCGGGAGTTCGAGCCCCGCGTCAGGCTCTGGGCTGATGGCTCAGAGCCTGGAGCCTGTTTCCGATTCTGTGTCTCCCTCTCTCTCTGCCCCTCCCCCGTTCATGCTCTGTCTCTCTCTGTCCCAAAAATGAATAAACGTTGAAAAAAAAAAAGTTATGTTTATACCATATTGTACTCTATTAAGTGTGCAACATTATGTCTTAAAAACAATGTACATACCTTAATTTAAAAATACTTTATTGCTAAAAAATGCTAACCATGATCTGAGCTTTCAGAGTCATAATCACTGATCACAGATCATTGTAACAAATATAAGAAAAAAGTCTGAAGTATGGTGAGAATTACCAAAATGTGATGCAGTGACACAAAGTGAGCAAATGTTGTTGGAAAAAATGGTGCCAAGACTTGCTAGATGCAGGGTTGCCACAAAGCTTCAATTTGTTTAAAAAAGAAAAAATGCAACAAAGCAAAGCACAATAAAACAAAGGATGCCTGCAATATCCTTTGGTTATTTTTAATGTTATGTAGAGATTCTTTACATCTAAAATATGCTTCTTACATATTATTTTGTATTTACTCAATATTTAATAAATGCAAATTTTATATAGCACACAAATGGCTAAGAAAACACACTTTACTAAACTGTTGGTAGACAATCAGAGTTCAATGACAACACAGTCTAGGTTTGTGTGTGTGTGGATTAAGCAATTCTATTGGTAAGGATTGGCTTTTTATAATTTTTGTTCTTAAGATCTTCCATATAACAAAGAAGAAATTTACTTTTTTATATATAGAATAAAATTCATTCTATCTTGAAATAAGTCATTATGATGGATTGCATCATCCTTCAGATATCATCTTTTCTAAGGTATCATTGTTTATAATATAGTTGGGAATTCATAATTTTTAACTTTCTGCCTGTATATGTTGAAAGATCTCCAAGATCACCCCCCAGGTCCAATGAATGATTTTTAAGGAGGATTCATGATATCGATTATACATTATATGCACAGCTATGATTACAGTGAAATGATATAAGGTAAAAATCAGTAAGGGGAAACTGCCCATGAGGCAAAGTTGAGGGAAACCAGGAGGAAACTTCTAGAATCCTGTCCCAGTGGAATAACACAGGATGCCCTTAATTTTCCTAGCTATACGCTGTGATAACACATGCTGCCAACCAGGAAAAACTGTGAGAGACTCGGAGCCCAGGGTATTCATCGAGGGCTGGCCACATGGGTGAGGCCTCTGTCTAGTGTGAGCCCAAATTCCAGACTCCCAGAAGGAAGTGTTCAGCATAAACCATTTTGTTTGCACAAACAGTAGGCACAGTGAACCACTCTTACTGGTTAGGGGTCAGCATCTCTTGAAATCTAAGTTCAAAGGAAAAAAAAAAAAAAAGAAATGGAAGTTCCTAGATATCAGCCAAGGGCCAACTTTGCAAGGAGACCTTTTCACAAAGAGCAATTTAGGTTATGTTAACTCTTTTCTGCACACCATGAATACTTAAAAGAAAACTGACAAATACATTTTACAATTCCTAGCTGATCAGAAGATGAACATAACACAGTAGATTAATCATCATAGTGAATTTGGTTGTATAAATGAAACCTGAGACTGTATGTCTTCAGAAAACAATATTCTAAATATATTTTCTCAAATTCAAGAAGAGATGAGGGAAAACCTGAGGATGATAAGAAAATATGGCATTTTCATCCACTTAGTCAAGGACTTTAACATGCAACATTTTGTGACAAGAACTTGGACCATCCCAGCAGTCTAAAAGGAAGTGTGATAGTACTCTCTCATTTTTTAGATTTATGTACTAAGATTTGCTTCAGGCAGTTTGTAAGAAGACAACCATTGAAAGTAGCTATACACACACACACACACACACACACACACACACACACACACACACAAAGGGGAATAGAAGGAAACAATGATGCAAAAATAAAATAATTCATTCTAGACTGATCATTCCAATTGGTACTTATAATTCTAAAAATGAAATGCTTTGCAATTATGGACCAAAGACACATGAATGTCCTCTTTATTACAAAATTATGAGCCATCAAAGTCTACAAAAAGTATGCTGTTTTAATATCAGGTGAAAAACCAGACCTATTTGATATCTGGAATCCATATGCACCAAATGGATATATATTACATGTTCATGTATGTTAGTTGATAAGTGGTTAGTTATAGTGAACATTTTGAATAGAAGTATGTTCAAAACCAAATGTTTTATATACACATAATGGAATACTACTCAGCAACTACAATCAATGAGCTACTGATACAGGCTATAATATTTCAGATGAATCTCAAAATAATTAATTTGAAAGAATCCAAAAAATAAATCTATAAAATAGAATGCACTTTTAATTTTATTTATATAAAACTCAAGAAAATCCCAACTAATCTACTGTATAATATGAGAAATCAAACCACTAGTTGCCTGGGAGAAGAGCAGGTGGAGGACAACGAGAAGGAAGCATTAAAAAGAAGTTTGAACCTAAATGTCCATCAACTGATGAATGGATAAAGAAATTGTGGTTTATACACACAATGGAATATTACGTGGCAATGAGAAAAAATGAAATATGGCCTTTTGTAGCAACGTGGATGGAACTGGAGAGTGTGATGCTAAGTGAAATAAGCCATACAGAGAAAGACAGATACCATATGGTTTCACTCTTATGTGGATCCTGAGAAACTTAACAGGAACCCATGGGGGAGGGGAAGGAAAAAAAAAAAAAAAAGAGGTTAGAATGGGAGAGAGCCAAAGCATAAGAGACTGTTAAAAACTGAGAACAAACTGAGGGTTGATGGGGGGTGGGAGGGAGGAGAGGGTGGGTGATGGGTACTGAGGAGGGCACCTTTTGGGATGAGCACTGGGTGTTGTATGGAAACCAATTTCTCAATAAATTTCATAAAAAAAAAAATCAAAAAAAAAAAAAGAAGTTTGAAGAAACATATGGGAATGATGATTATATTCACTGTCTTGATTGCAGTGATGGTTTCACAATGTATACATACATCAAAACTTGTAAAACTGTACCCTCTTAATATGTACAGTTTATTATGTGACAATTTTATCTCCATAAAGCTGATTTTAAAACTTGAGTTTACTATGCTTAAAATCTAATTAAAATTTCTAATGAAGGTTTTTTCATTATTCCTTTATTACTCTGCAAATTATTTATAAAAATGACTTTGATGAAAAAAATATAACGGAATTTATGACCATCATAATTTAACATTTCAAATTTGTAAAATCTGTCAAAATTGCATTACTATTTTTTTCTAAAACCAACCAAGCATCCCCTTTAAAAATTCTGCTAGGAGCTCCTAGTGGTCTGTGTATTGTACCTCTTAATGGTTATGAAATACAAAGGAAGATTTATTTTACTCCAGCAAATGCCAAGGATAATTTAAAATAGATCTTAAAAACAAACAAAATACACAGCTGTACTGTCAAACAAACCAGTTCCTGGACCTAAAGTCCAGAAAAACACAGCCAATTTGCTTCGCTCCTCAAGACATACTATGAAACAAAAGTTTGATATTTTCTACTTCTGCAAGATTAATAAGTAATCAGGAACTACAACTTCTGTTGCAGCCTAATATTTTTTATAGAGCAAGTTCCCAATTAATGAATAGGTTGTATCCCCCAGATCAGTACTTTTTGATTGTTTGAAACAACTTGAAATAACAAAATAAATTATGATTAGATTCCCAAAGCCAAGCCATAAAAAGTTCACTTAACACAATGTACCAGAGGCATATATTAATTCAAACATAGGTGACCACCAAACACATATATACACATACATACACATGTTCAGATAATACAGTTTTGAAAGTAAGATTCAAATAACCAAAATATTCTGTCTTCTTCCCTACCTTCTATCCTCAAATACATGCTCAAGATATTTGTTCTTCTTTGGTAGCAGCAAATAAGCACAGGGTGGCCAAATTAAGCAGCAGAGGCTACACTGACTTGCTTAATCTGAAAATTCAAGTAATTTGTAAATCGTATATTCTTAAATCAGAGCAACCTTATTTATTCATTTGTCAATTCCCACTGATAGAATATGCTCAAATCAAGTTTATGATTGCTCAGTAAACTTTATAATAAAATGTTTCCTAAGAATGTGATATGTCATAAAAATTTTACATTCTAAACTTCCCTCACATACTTGTGGAACTTTGAAGTCCTAAATTCTTCCTTAATAAAAACATTGTTTTTGGCGAACTGTCTCCCCAAATTTGTATGTGGAAGCCCTAAGTCTCAGTACGTCAGAATGTGACTGTATTAGGAAACAGGGCCTTTAGAGATGTGATTAAGTTAAAATGAGTCCATTAAGGGTATGATAATCCAATTTGACCGGTGTCCTTATAAGAGGAAATATGACTGAGAGATAGAGGGAGCACCTGTTCACAGAGAAAGCAGCAGAAAAAGTGGCAAGAGGATGCCATCTGCAAGCTAAGAGAGACTGGGGAGAAATCAACTCTGCCAGCTCCTTGATTATGGACTTCCAGCCTCTCAGAATAAAGAGAAAAATAAATTTTTGTTGTTTAAACCACTCAAGTCTGTGGCATTTTGTTATGGCAGGCCTAGCAAACTAATACAGAGCTTAAAAAGCAATCCCTAGGATACACCTGGGTGACTCGGTTGACTGTCTGACTTTGGCTCAGGTCATGATCTCACAGTTCGTGGGTTTGAGCACCACGTGGGCTCTGCCCTAACAGGGTGGATGGAGTCTGCTTCAGATTCCCTGTCTCCCTCTCTCTGCCCCTCCCTGGCTTGCGCTCTCTCTCGCTCAAAAACAAACATTAAAAAAAAATTTTAAAAAGCAATCACTAGTTATGTACATGGTAGAGTTTTTCCTGAGTTTTTAAAAATTTATTTATTGTGACTGTGTAAGAGAAAAAGAGCAGGGGAGGGGCAGAAAGAGAGGGAAAGAGAGAATCCCAAGCAGGTTCCGATCTCAGGAGCTGCGAGATCATGACCTGATTGGAAATCAAAAGTCGATGCTTAACCAACCAAGCCACCCAGGTGCCCCAAGTTCTTCCTGAGTTTTTATTCCAACATTCTCACTGACAGAATCTCTAAATTACGAGTTAGAAAGAAGAAAAGTTACGACAGGAAATATGGTTAGTATATAAACTCCACGAGGATTTCTTTTGTTCACTGGTATATCCCCAGCACACAGATGCTCAATAATTACTGAATGTGTGATGAGAGACTGCCTGAATGAGTTAATCAAATAATGACTATGATTTTCTTTGTAACAATAAGGAATACGTATACCTTGTTTTAATTTCCTGAAATGATTTCCTGTTTCAATGTTATATATTCAAATGAGTGGTATTTGTTTGAAAGTTTTCAAAACTTATTGTCAAGTTTTCCATTTGTAACTCAGTTGTGAAAAACAAAATTTCATAAACACATTCTTAAAGGAACATGAGAAAAACTACATTCCAAAGCAACAGATTTTTAAATAAAGAAACTAAAAAATTAATCATTAATATCTCACAGTGTATAGTCCTAAATGGATACCAGAGAGCAACAAACAGGTAACTATTTCTGATTGCAGACATTATGGGCCCATTACTACCAGCAAAGTACTACTAGAAACTATTTACCAATACATGGAAGAATGATTTGATCCATTCACTTTAAGGAAGAAGCTTAACACAGCATCCCAAAAGACTGAGGAGTTAGTTGGAGCCCCAGAGTCACTGAAGAGTAATTTTTCTCCTTTGAAGAAACCGTGGAATCAATGAAAAAGTTTTCCAAAATAGAACAGTACACTAAAGATATCAGTTCGATGTCAAAGTTTGGCAACACAGCCAAGAGAAAGTACATTTAATCTTAGAACAAGGAGGAAGATATTAAAGGAAACATGTGCTTTAGCATAAGAAGACATTTAACTTTAATTACTGTTAAAATTATTCTAATCCAATTAGAATGAGCAGCGTGCTACTAGTCATTATTCATTATAGAATAATTTGAAAACTATTTTGAAAAACATTCTTGTTTAAGCATATAGTTAAGTCACCCATTAATGCTTAGTAAAACTGGTTTGAAGGAAGCCTTAAAGATACTACATACCATAACCTAAGGCTAATGGGACATGCTCCTCACACTTCAGTGTGTGTGGAACTAATCCAACGGTAGCTTTTTGCAGTGTTTAGTTTTGCTTCTGAAGGTTGGAGCAAAGTGAAATTGGAAAGAGAGCCTCAATTCAACTTTACTGCTTTATTTCAGCTAAACAGATATACCACTTGATCAGCACTATCAATTTGCATCTCTGAAATTAATCAGATTTCAGTAAAAAAATACTGCACTTATGCACTACTGTAGGTTGCTTCACCTAACACTAAACCTAACACTACAATCTGTTTTCCTTGTTTTTCTCTATTAAAGAAGCTAAAAAAACTAAATACTAGGTTTCCTACTCTCTTGTACTATCATGGGAGTCCATGTGACACAGTTCTAATCAGTGAAACCAAAGCAGATGCCTTCTAGTTTTATAAGCCACACCCCTCTCCCCTTCACCACCTCCTCCTCTTTTAGGGCTAGAGCTCCAATGAGGCAAATGCCAAGAGAAAGGCAGAGATGTCAGCAGCTGTAGCAGCTGCATACTTCCAAGCTGATTATAATTAGGAAAAAATAAAGGCCCACTTGTTCAAAGCCATTGTTAATTTAGTATTTAATTATTTGCAAATACAATCTTAAGCATGAGTGAACTAAGTATATGCACTGCCGAAGCAAGGATGAGTGAACTAACTGAAGTAAATGGGCCATACTGTTCAAATCTATGCTGTAAGACTTTTTGCCCCAAGGGAGGAGTGAGAAGGGAGAGCAATTATATAACTATAAAACAGTGCTTCTCAAACTTTTCCACCAAATGTCTTCTGACAGCAAAAAAACAAATCATTACTTTAATGATATGAGGAGACAGCAAGGAGACATAGCTACATGCACAATATGTCTTGATAACAGAAGCTTTTATATGAATCCCACATATATAATTACACGTATATAAACTGTCCATACAAATCACATATTACCCTATTCAAATGATATACCACAAGTTTCACAGGAAAATTAGATTTTAAAGATTCGTTTTATTTAAAAATACATTCAAGAAAAATCTGTTATAGGATAACTTTTTGGTATCCACTGATATGCCATATTTGTACCTAAAACCTAGTTTTATCCCAGGCTAAGAATCGGGGCTGTATGGGAATTGTACCTCTTCTAACAAAATACAATCACCAAGGTTTATAGCACCTTACATTGTCACCCTGTGAGGAGAAGACACAAAAATATCCCTGACTTTTTTTTTTAATTTTTTTTTTCAACGTTTATTTATTTTTGGGACAGAGAGAGACAGAGCATGAACGGGGGAGGGGCAGAGAGAGAGGGAGACACAGAATCGGAAACAGGCTCCAGGCTCTGAGCCATCAGCCCAGAGCCTGACGCGGGGCTCGAACTCACGGACCACGAGATCGTGACCTGGCTGAAGTCGGACGCTCAACTGACTGCGCCACCCAGGCGCCCCCTTTTTTTTTTTAAATATCCCTGACTTTTTACCAGGTGTGTTGCCTTCTCTCTGGGATTCTCTCACTTTCATAATTGCTGCCACCAAATACATTTTAATGCTCTAATACAAAGAGCTTTATGATGGCTTCCCTCAGGGACAGTTAAAGTAAGAGCTTATACTCTTAAAAGTATATTACAGAAGAACAAAATAAACATAACTTCTTTTATAAAATACAGGTTTCTGATCCTAACACGCTATTTCCTCCCAAAGAATCTCAGGCTATGGTCTCATCGCACCTACTATTTTGAAATCATTAATTCTAACCTAAAGAGTTGGCATACCGTAGAAGCACTTCAAATTTGCTCATTTCTGTTAATACCTACCCCTCAGAGAACTGCATCCTAGACAGCTTTGTAATTGCTAGATTAGGAATGGAGTACCCTCGGCATTCTTCCTACATTTCCAAGGGTCTTTTCTCTCAGTTCTAATAGTACAGCTGAGAGATAAGCCTCTTTCTTAAGACTGACCCTAGAAATTCATTCATTCTTTAGTGATACTGCTCTACCTACCTATCTACCTCTACACACACACACACACACACACACACACACACACGCACGCACGCAGAGGCTTTAAGATTATAGTTGGCCCTTGAACAGCACAAATTTAAGCTACGTGAGCCACTTATGAGTTTTCTTCATTAAATACAAGACAGTATTCTAAGTATGTTTTCCTCACAATTTCCTTAACATTTTCTTTTCTCTAGCTTACTTTATTCTAAGAATATAGTATATAACACATGTAGTGTACAAATATGTGTTTACTGACCATTTATGTTATCTGTAAAGGTGCTGGTCAATCGGAGGTTATAAGTAGTTAGGTTCTGGAGGATTCAAAAGTTATTATGTGGATTTTCGTCTGTGTGGGGAGAGGGGTTGGTGCCCCTAAGTCCCATGCTATTCAAAGGTTGACTGTATAAACAGATGATTGCTTCCTCATGACATCCTATTAATGTAATGGTCTTGGATGAATGTCTAGTAAGCAATAGTACAGTTAAAGGTAAGCTCCACTCACAGAGAAATCTGAGTTTTCAAAAAGACACTTCATGTACAACAAAAAAAAGGTGGTGCTTTTATTACTTTTCAAAAGTTCACAGACATATATGAAAACACTAAATTTATTTTAAAATATGATTTGGACTTTACATAGGTAGATTACTTGCAGTTTACCTATAAATTAAGGAAACAAAAAATCTGTAATTGGTATCAAAGTACCAGTGGTATTAGAAAATAAATCTCTTGCAGGGCACCTGGGTGGCTCAGTTCGTTGAGGGTCCAACTCTTGATTTCAGCTCAGGTCATGATCTCACAGTTTGTGAGGTCAAGCCCTGTGTCAGCCTCTGTGCTGACAGCTTGGAGCCTGTTTGGGAGTCTCTCTCTGCCCCTCTCCCATTTGTAAGCGCGCGCACACACACCACACACACACACACACAAGCTTACTCTCTCTCAAAATAAATAAGCATCAAAAAAAAAAAAAAAAACCTCCGGCATATATACAGTACTGGTATTATGTTTATGCACTAGGAAAAAAACATTTGTTTACCCTTAATATTTCAAGCTATTTCTAAAATGGTATCAACCAGAAGTAGCAATTTCCCCTTTTTGTTAATAACTGCCCTTGCCCCCCCAAAATGTCCTGCTTTGACTGCATATTAATATTTTTTAAGTTTATTTATTTTGAGAGAGAGCATGTGCACGAGCAGGGGAAAGCAGACAGAGAAGAAAGAGAATCACAAGCAGGTTCCATGCTCTCAGTGTTGAAGCCTGATGTGGGACTTGATCCCACGAACCAATCCCACAAACCATGAGATCATGACCTGAACTGAAACCAAGAGTCAGATGCTTAACCAACTGAGCCACCCAGCTGCCCCTGCATATTAACATTTTTAACTTAAATTTGGTTTAATTTAAATACAGTTTTAATGATGAATTCTGATTATACAAAAATACATTAATGAAAACTATAACTAGGACACCTGTAGTCTTATTCTGCAAACAGTCTTTTGTCAATGCTACTTCCTGTAAAATTTAAACATTCTGGAAAAAGTCTTTAAAAATTCTATCCACAAAAGCTGAAGCAAAGAAAAAACATTCTTTTTACTACCCAAATTATCTAATGAATTCCTAAGGAGATAAGTAGATGACCTTTTAAATACCTTTGATTGCTTGCCAGGGAGGGCCACAGCTTTCAATAAAATATTTTCTCAATTTTCCCACCAGGGGGCAACCAAGAACCTTAAACAGTACTTTGTGATGAATACAAACTCTAAAGTGGTTCAAGGGGTGGGGGTGGAAAAGATTCTAAGTTCATAGAAATTATTACATTAATTACATGCAAGGGTAATGTATTTTCTTAAAACTGATTTTATGATAAAGACAGCATTCTTAACATCTTATAATACTTTGCAAGGTGTTTAATGTTCCTAAATACGAAAACAAGGAAAATTTTAGTGTGGTTAACTTTTTAAAAATATTATTTAAAAAAATTTACACTCTTTTCCAAAAACATCCTGTTGTACGTATCACATGAAAAAGTAACCTTAATGTTCAGGGGGAAGCAAAAATGTAGCTTGAGTTAATTTCAATTGTACATGAGAATTTTATACCATCTGACAGTTAAATGACCAATACAAATGTTGAAACAAATTAGTAAAAATCTGCTTCTATAAGCAGCATATTTTTCTTGTGCAACCATTTCCAGGTGCAGAAATTTTCTGAAATACCACTAGGAAAATAAGAATTTGCTGACACTGCAAAGAGTTCATAGTGGGGTAGGAGGGGAGGGAACTTAGGAATATATTCCTTTTTTTAATGTTTATTTATTGTAAGAGAGAGAGAGAAGTACAAGCAGGGGAGGAGAAAGAGAAAAGGTGAGAGAGAATCCCAAGCAGGCTCCTCACTGTCAGCACAGAACCCGACTTGGGGCTTGAACTCATGAACCATGATACATGACCTGAGCCAAAATCAAGAGCTGGATGCTTAACCGACTGAGCCAACCAGGAACCCCGGAAAAGGAAGATATTCTTTAATAAAGGAGTAAAACATTGTTTCAGTATAATTTACTTAATTAACTAGCAATTTGGAGACCTCTTCATATATATTACCAATTGCAAAGTTTCAGTCCTACAAAAATTAAGAAAACAACACTTTAGGATAAGTAATTATTCTCCAAATACTAAACTCATTAGAAAGTTCTTCCTGCTTAGAACTTGGTTTTAAATCATATGGTTTTTGTTTTTGTTTTTTTGCAAAAATCAGTTAAAAAAAATACATCACTTCTTTATGACATTTATAATTTAAAGAAACCACTTATCTGTAAGGCAAACTTTACATTTATTTCCTTCACTTAGGTCACATCACTAATTAACAACCACTGTTTCACTTATAGAGGATGGGTAGGTCATATTTCTCTTATTTTGTTTGTTTTGTTTAAAAGCTTTTTCCCCCCGCAGGGCTCCTGGATGAGTCAGGTGGTTACGCATCCGACTCTTGATTTCAGCTCAGGTCATGATCCCACAATCCATGAGTTCGAGCCCCACATTGGGCTCTGTACTGATGGTGAGAAGTGCAGAGCCTGCTTGGGACTCTCTATCCCTCCTGCTCTCTCTCTATTTAAATAAATAAACTTACACACATACACACACACGCACGCGCTTTTTTTCCCTCTAGTTTCCAAACACCAACTCTTGAGTTAATACCAATTCACAAAGCCAATGGCCTAGTTTATAAACATAAAACCTGCCACCAACATTTTTTTCCATCAAAGTGGTATTTGAAGGCATTTCCAGTCCTGCCTATCAATGTTGTTTCCTGTATATTTAATCTCCACAGTAGCAAACAAAAACCAAGTCAGTAATTAATCTTCATTAATGGAGAATGATGACATTTTACACGCAGATTTCATAAAAATCAGACCTTTTTCCATTACTTTCACTGTACAAAAACCAATTCTTTACTTGTGTCAGACACACAAATGACAGGGAATTATATGCCATGAAAGAAAGTCAATCAAGCCACCTAATTTGAATCATAATTATTTCTCTGCTGAAATACTACTGGATTTTAAAACTAAGCCTTTTTAGAAGTATTATTTAAACCCACCTTACATCCAAACATTAAGGATATTGTGCTGTTGGCACATGCTACTTTACGGTGGCATGACATCAGAGAAAAACAAGCCAAGCTTTTGATGCTGGAGACATTTTTTCCAGACCATGAACACTTCAATCAATCCAAGATTGAAATTCCAGAAAATATGCCTTGGTAAGTGTTGCTTGCTGACTGTCTTGAACGTTTAATCTAGATCCAAAGCACTCTTTTAAAGGGATTTATATTAAATGTTGCATTCTTGGGGCGCCTGGGTGGCTCAGTCGGTTAAGCATCCGACTTTGGCTCAGGTCATGATCTCGAGGTCCAGGGGTTTGAGCCCCGCATCAGGCTCTGTGCTGACAGCTCAGAGCCTGGAGCCTGTTTCGGATTCTGTGTCTCCCTCTTTCTCTGACCCTCCCCTGTTCATGTTCTCTCTCTGTCTCAAAAATAAATAAATGTTAAAAAAAATTTAAAAACATAAATAAATAAATAAATGTTGCATTCTTTAACTGTTTCCACCCCCACAGCAGAGATCCAGTCAGCATATTATGAATGGAATTAAGATGCTGTTTCTTTTTCTTATATAATTATGCTCTTTCAATAAAATTATAATCAAATTCCCAAAATGAAAGTACTCATTCAGCACCACTTTGTAAGGGCCCAAAGCCTCGCTAATATCCTTAAAATTTAATCCAGGATTGGATTCGGCATGGGAGCTCCACCTGCTACAGTGTAAGCATTGCCATCTCCTCCATGCGAATAAGACACAACATGAGCAGAACCACCATGCTCAAATATATGCTAGCTGCTTTGGAGGAGGGGCAAGATGTTGCAGCAAGGGACTCACTACTACATAGTTCCATAAGAGAGGAGCCCAGAGCTTATTGTACATGATCCTTTCTTACTTAAACACTAAACACTGTAGGCTAATTTAAAATATAATTTAATGGTAAAAAGAGCATCTGATCACTTATATTTTGTAGTTTGATTCCTCTCTCTAAACCATTCCAGCAACAACCAAAAAAATCAATTACCTGGCAAAATTAAACAGAATTCAACTCAAAGCGTAAGAATGTTTAGTGAGATAAAAATACTGTTTAACATATCAAAATAACAATATTTGGGGAAATGTGACTGAACCAATTTGATGTACAGTCACATCATGTAGAAAGGTTAAGGGCAATGGGGTGCCTGGGCGGTTCAGTCAATTAAGTATCCAACTTTGGATCAGGTCATGATCTTTGCAGTTTGTGAGTTCAGGACCCGCATTGGGCTCTGTGCTGACAGCTCAGAGCCTGCAGCCTGCTTCAAATTCTGTGTCTCCTTCTCTCTCGGCCTCTCCCCTGCTCATACTCTGTCTCTCTCTGTCTCAAAAATAAATAAATGTTAAAAAAAAATTAAAACAAAAAAGAAAGGTTAAAGGCAAAAGATCAAGAAATTTAATTCACTTATACATCATGGATTTATTTGGTCTTCCAAAGACTATTTTCTTATTTTGGCTTTTTTTTTATTTTTTTTTCAACGTTTTTTATTTATTTTTGGGACAGAGAGAGACAGAGCATGAACAGGGGAGGGGCAGAGAGAGAGGGAGACACAGAATCGGAAACAGGCTCCAGGCTCCGAGCCATCAGCCCAGAGCCTGACGCGGGGCTCAAACTCACGGACTGCGAGATCGTGACCTGGCTGAAGTCGGACGCTCAACCGACTGCGCCATCCAGGCGCCCCTTATTTTGGCTTTTTAATCAACCCATTAGCAGAAAAGAATAATTACCAATTTACACCCAAAGCAACAAATAAAACACTGTGAAAATGTCATTCTTACAGTATTTCGTATTTAAAACCTTACACGGAGGGGCTCCAGGGTGGCTCAGTCAGTTGAGCGTCCGACTTCAGCTCAGGTCATGATCTCATGGTTCGTGGGTTCCAGCCCCATGTCGGGCTCTGTGCTGACAGCTCAGAGCCTGGAGCTTGCCTCGGATTGTGTCTTTCTCTCTCTCTGCCCCTCCCCTGCTCATGCCATGTCTCTCTCTGCCTCTCAAAAATGAATAAACATTTAAAAAATAATAATAATAAAAATAAAATAAACTCTTACACATATTACATTTTATGCCAGAGCTTTATTAAAATTATAACGGGCAATATGTATTTAAATTTAGAAGTTGTATTAATGAATGACAGCAAAAAGCTGGATTAACAGTGAAGGGAATACTGCTGCTTCATCTATGTTATAATTATTTTTTTCCATTATATTTAGGGCTTTCTAAGCACTATATGTATACTGCAGTTAGGAAGTGACCAGGGTAACTGCTAATGAAGACTGTTGAATTTTATAAAACTAAATTTATCAATTCATATATTTGACCTCAAAGACCTTACTTCTCTAAGTTAATAAAATATGCTTTTTGTGGAAAGGTAAATTTTGCTATGTCCCAGAGACAGTAGGCCAAATATAAGACAAACTCCCTTATCACTGATAACCTAGCAAAGATATTTTTAATTCTAACTTTGTAAAGAAGTCCCTATTCTGTCCCATTCCTATTTAAACCATTTTATAAGGACATGAAAAAGAGGGAGATTAAACTAGGTTAAATTTCTAAAACAATATAGAAAATGGATAGTTCTCCTTTCTAAGGACCCCAATAAGTAAACAGTTGCAAATTACATGAATTTTGTGAAATTTAAATGAAATGTCAAGCATCAAATATAACTAGGGCAAGAAAAAGTAAACTGTGCTCTTTAGAAGACTACAGTTGACTCCTGAACAACACAAGTTTGAACTGTCCAAGTCTACTTACACAAGGGTTTTTTTTTTTTTACAGTATGCTACTGTAAACATATTTCCTCAAGAACATTTTTTTCTCTAGCTTACTTTATTGAAATAATACAGTATATATTTCATATAGCATACAAAATATGTGTTAACTGATTGTTCACACAATCGATAAGGCTTCCAGTCAAAGTAGCTATTAAGTCTTTGGGAAATCAAAAGTTATATGCAGATTTTTGGGGCACTGGGTGGCTCAGTCAGTTAAGTGTCCGACTTCGGCTCAGATCATGATCTCATGGTTCGTGAGTTTGATACCCATGTCAGGCACTGTGCTGACAGCTCACAGCCTGAAGCCTGCTTTGGATTCTGTGTCTCCCTCTCTCTGGCCCTCCCCTGCTCACACTTGGTCTCTCTTTCTCTCTCTCTCTCTCTCTCTCTCTTTCAAAAATAAATAAACATTAAAAAAAAGTTATATGCAGACTTTTGACTACGTGGCAGTGCCTGCAACCCCCCCTAAACCCCACAATGTTCAAGGGTCAACGGTCAATATTTAAAGACACATTTATTAACCAGAACTATAATTGTCAAGTTGTAATTCTCAGGATATTTTACTACAGTGTTTCAGGGGCCCCTCACTGATATTCTTTCATTTTATAATTTTCATTCTGTTTAAAAAAAAAAAACCCACAAGCACAAATGTACAAGTTTTAGTATTGGTATTTATCCATAACAATTTTTTCCTTATACTACCAACCTAAACTTGGTAGATGTCAAAATACAACTTCTTTAATTTTGTGCACATGTGAGAATTGGCTCATTGGATCATGTATTTATAGTTCTGCACTGGGCCTCCATAAAAATTCAGTCCTGTGCACATTTGGTCACCTAAAATTATATAAGCAGTACATTGTTTTAGCATGTCTCATTACATAAAATGCCTGGCTAAGTTTAAACACATCTATCTATCTATGCTCTTTTTTTTTTTTTAATTTTTTTTTAACGTTTATTTATTCTTGAGACAGAGACAGAGCGTGAACAGGGGAGAGGCAGATAGAGAGGGAGACACAGAATCTGAAACAGGCTCCAGGCTCTGAGCTGTCAGCACAGAGCCTGAAGCGGGGCTTGAACCCACGAACTGTGAGATCATGACCTGAGCCCAAGTCCAACGCTTAACCGACTGAGCCACCCAGGCACCCCCATCTATGCTCTTAATATGGTTTGGCTTAAAGAGTTGGCTGCACATAAATGTGAACATGTAATATACTTAGCCATAATAATGTTATAACTGTTTCAATAATTACTAAGAATTTATGAGTGGTTCTTACTTGATTTTCAAATAAAATGAATGAGTTCAATTTATATATTCTAGGTCAAATTTTACCATGCTTAACACTGCAAAGAGAACGTGAGAAATGTGAATTTGGGTCTCAACATGCAAAATATAATTTTGACCATTCTGAAACACTGTGTAAACCTGACAGATAACGGTCCAAGGAAATTGCTATTATTAGTAATAATAAATAGTGTCATCCTTGTTATTAATAGCAGTTATCATTTAATAATTAAGTACTACTTGTCAAAAATTGTGTGAAGAAAATTTATCAAAAACATGTAAAAGAGGGAAAAGATACGTGTATATTCTTTCAGTGTTACATGGGAGCAAAGGCCACTTAAAATTATCCAGGACAATGATTCTCAATCAGAGACAGTTTTGCGGTCCATGGGCATCTGACAATTCTGGAGACATATTTTGTTGCCACAACTGAAGGAAGGTGGATCTACTGGTATCTAGTGGGTAGAAGCCAGGCTACTGAAAGTTCTACAATGCATAGGATAGCACCCCACAGCAAAGAATTACATAGCTCAAAGTTTCAATGGTGCTGAAGTTAACAAATCCTGATTTAGGGGAATGTACTTCAATTCACTATTTGCTATTGATTAAAAATCTAAGATTTAGTGAAGTTATATGTTTACTTGTAGATTTTTATCCAGTAGAGAAGTAAATAATTTTTGCCCAGTAAAAGGTAACCACGAAGATTGAAGTCCATGGTCTTATTGGACTTTAACCAGTGACTTAATCTAACTTAGCAATTTTATGTCAACATTGTCTATAAATACCTAGATTCACAAATGCACTCAGGGCTGGTTTAACATCTTACTGGTTTCCTCATTAATAAATGAGTGAAATATAATTTGTGACATGTTTATTTTATATTTGCCTAAGAGCAATGACTTTGTTTTTGAAAATCAGACTTTTAACACATGCATTTAACTTATTTACTCCAAATACCTTATGAAGTAAAAACTATCATAATGTGCATTAGGAAAATAAGGAGTCCAAAGCTTAAAGAGGTTAAATAATTTATCCAAGGTATCAGAGCTAGCAGAAAAGAAAATCATGTCTGACTCCAAACCCCATTTTCAACAATTACTACATGAAAGTAATGGTTATTTAGTAAGTCAACTTTAAAGTTCAAAATTCTTACTACTCTTTCTAGCTGCTAACATGACAATGTAAGTCTATAAGGCAAGTTTTAAAACAGCTATCAATTACTTATCAGTTTAAGATGGGATTTTCTCAAAAAAAAAAATAAATAAGACGGGGTTTTCTCAATACTGTGTAACAAAATTAGAAAAACAATAGATGCTGAGTCTAATAATACTGAAATGTATGCATTATTCAGAACTGCCTTGCTGTTTACATTTAATAATAAACGCTATAAATCTGAACTTACATGGTAATAAAATGCTACTTAAACATATTACGGTTCCATGCTTAAGATTTCATTTTCATTTAAAATCTTATAAAAAGGGGTGTGGCGGGGGGGCCCCTGGGTGGCTCAGTTGGTTAAGCGTCCGACTTTGGCTCAGGTCATGATTTCATGGTTCATAGGTTCGAAGCCCCGCATCAGGCTCTGTGCTGACAGCTCAGGTCCTGGAGCCTGCTATGGATTCTGTGTCTCCCTCTCTCTCTCTCCCTCCCCTGCGTGTGCTTGCTCGCTTTCTCTAAGGTAAATAAAGATTAAAAAAAAAGGGGGGGGGGTGAAGGGTTAAAAAACTCAAGAATATTTTTAGTTTTTTTTTTTCTTTTTAAGTAATCTCTATACCCAACGTGGGGCTTCAACTTACGTTGAAGAGTTGCATGCTCTTCTGACTGAGCCAGCCAGGCACCCCCAAACAAACTCTTTTACCTAGCATATTAACAAAATATCAGAGTTCAGTATTGTGAAAAATGAGATTATTTATTTAGTCACCAAAATCTCCAATTATATATAAACTCCAGTTATTAAAAAATGTTAAGTTATTAAGTTAATACCATACAGCTGGGTTGGGCTAAATATTTTTTTCTTATTAAGTCCATAAAGAAGCTAAATTTGTAGACCAGCAATCCTTAAATGATCAGAGATGTGCATTTTTTTCAGACCCCCAGATGGTTTTGACATGTCACAGTCCCCCATTCTTCTTACTTTGAAAGCATTAAGACAGATCAATCTACCGCTAAGGACAGTACTAGCCTCTTTTTTTTTTTTTTTTTTTTTTAATGAACAATTATAATACCTACAAAGAGATGCTACATCTGAAATCTAAAACTTTAAATCTTAAAGAGTACTTGAGTTTAATTTTCATGCTTGCCAAAAAACGACAATAAAACAACAGCAATATCTGCTAAGATATGGCACTATTTGCCAGGACTCTTTCAACTGCTTTACATGTATTAATTTGTTGCATCATCTTAATCCTATGTAAGTAGTTATAGATTATAACTAGTTGATGTAACATCTGAGTTTCTATGGTAATGACTCATACATGAAGAATCACTAAACATTCACTGATAATTTCAACATTAGAAACTCCTATTTTGTACATTAAAGAGAAGCTCCTATTTTGTACATTAAAGAAAATGCAGTTAGATCACAATGCTGTAAGTGGGTTATATGGGATTCAAATGGTTACTGGAGTTAGAGAAACATTATTTTTCTTAAATCACATAAAGAATTAATGACGGGGTTTTGCTTATTTGCTTTCTTATTTATTTATTTATTTATTTATTTATTTATTTATTTTTAATATATGAAATTTATTGTCAAATTGGTTTCCTGCTTTCTTTTTTAAATAGTAGGAAAGCAAGAACATCATAACCTATGAATTTGCCATCAATTTTTTCTGGCAAACAGTAGCCCAAGATAATGCGGACAATTTCTAAGTAGGCTTAAAATGTTAACTTAGCAAAAGTACTATAAACCTGACTAAATACATTTTGCTGTTATTAAGGATACTAAAATGCAACTCTGTCAAAATGTTGAATAATGAAAAAACTAATGTCAAATCAAACACTGTATTTGCTCTTGAGCAAATTGTACTACTCTGACTGATTTCAACTAACCATAGAATTTCAACTGCTTTCACAGTTGAAGACAGCCAATTAGCAGAAATGAACAAATTAAACTGTGACTACATACAATTTCAAGTAATGGGGCAAATCTGTACGCTGCAAATTGTACCATGAAACCTCAGTGTCCATGGCCAAAACAGAGACTAACATAGTGGAATTGTAGGAGCACCTCCAAACTAGTGCAAACAATTTGCTTTGTGCATATGGCTATTACTTATAATGGAGTTCTAAAAGGAAACCTAGCACCATCTCAAATACCCCAGTCTGAATTCAAGAAGAGTATGTGTAGGGGCTCTGCTGAGGATACTGCTCAAGGCAACAACAACAAAAAAAACAGCTATTATTTTATAAAAAGTTGAACTGGGCTCTTTCTTACTTAGCTTTATAGCTATATAGTTAAATTAAAAAAATATTAGAATCATGGAGGGGCACCTGGGTGGCTCAGTTAAGCATCTGACTCTTGGTGTCAGCTCAAGTCATGATCTCATGGTTTGCAGGTTCCAGCCCTGCGTCAACCTCAGCGTGCTGGTGCAGAGCCTGCTTGGGATTCTATCTCTCTGCCCCAATCCTGCTCTCTCTCTAATATAAATAAACTTAAAAAAATTACAATCATGGAAAGAACAAAACTTCATTTTCATGAGCCTGAAACGAACCTGGTAAATCTAAATCTTTAGTGTTCACAGAATCTTAGTGCACTTATTAGAAACATATTGGGGCGCCTGGGTGGCTCAGTCGGTTAAGCAGCCGACTTTGGCTCAGGTCATGATCTCGGTCCGCGGTCCGTGAGTTCGAGCCCCGCGTCGGGCTCTGTGCTAACAGCTCAGAGCCTGGAGCCTGTTTCAGATTTGTGTCTCCCTCTCTCTCTGACCCTCCCCCATTCATGCTCTGTCTCTCTGTCTCAAAAATAAATAAACGTTAAAAAAAAAAAATTAAAAAAAAAAAACATATTGCAGGCACTTCATAAGTATCTGCTGAATGAACGACAGCAAATCAACTTCTCTGGTTCTCATTTAAGGCTACAGAATTTACAATGCTCAGTTAATCCTAAAAATCACTACCCCTATGTTAAAAAACACGAAAACATTCTTTGTGCCAAATGAAATATCTACTTAAAAACTGCCAGGTATGCCAACAGACATAAAAAAAAAAAAAGGTGACAAAATCCAACATCCATTCATGATAAAAATTCTGAAAAAACTTGGAAAATAAAGAAAATTCCTCAACTGACAAAAGGCACTTACAAAAGACCTATAATATATCTAACACCAGACTCCATGGTGAAAGATTGACTGCTTTCTCCTTAAGATCAAAAACAAGGAAAGAACATACAATTTAGGCACTCCTGTTCAAAACTGTACTGTAGTTCCAGCCAGTGCAATCAGACAAGAAAAATTAAAGGCATCCATATTTGAAAGGAAGAAATAAAACTGCCTTTATTTGCAAATGGTATGACCCTACATGTAGAAAATCCTAAGGCATCCACAAACAACAAAAACCTCTTAGAACTCATAAACAAGTTTAGTAAGGATATAGGATTCAAGAGCAACCTACAAAAATAAATTGTAACTCTATGTACAAACAATGAACAATTTGAAATTAAGAATAGTAATTTCATTCATATTACCATCAAAAAGCATAAAATACTTAGGAAAAAACATAGTAAAACTGCAAGACTCATACACTCAAAATTATAAAACATTAATGTAAACTAAAAATTTAAATAAATACACTCTATGTCCATGGATTGAAAGAACTACCATGTAAAGGTAGCAACTATCATTCTTCAATTTCTTCTATTCAAAGATTTTTAAAAATCAGATTTAAAAACTTATTAAAAATTTGTTGAGTATACTCATAAAACAAAAACTATACCTTAGAGTATATCATTTGAGAAACATCAAATTCACATAAACCATTTTAAAAGTTTTATATAAGCTTTAACAATCCATAACTCCTATCTTAAGCAGTGCAGAGGCTTCTCTGTATTTAAAGAGATAAGTCTATCACATATCAGAAACACCACTCTGATAAGCTATATCTGCAGCAAGCATATTTGCTTTTTAGCATAAAACTTCTTTGAAACTGTAGCTTAGGTGGATGTCCCCAAAAAACAAAACAGATAAAAGCAGTGAGACTCTGGCTCAGGGCCGATGAGTCCCAGCATATGTCCTCCGTATGTGCTCCTGAACCAATCAACACAGGTCTTTAAGAATCCTAGAATGCCAGAGATCAGGTTTTGAACAGTGATTCCCAAATGATGAGCTATTTGAATAAAATTTCCAGGTATTCAGTCTATTTCAAAACCAACAATCTTTACTTTTAACAAGCTCCCTATGTGATTCGATAGGCTTACAAACCTAGATTATCCAACTAAGAAAAGAAATGCACACTTCTCAAACCAAAATGAGTCCAAAATGTCTACATAGAATACTTTTCTCAGGAAGGAGGGAATAGATGAAACAAGGACAAAATATCACAAGTAATAGATGAAGAAAAGATGAATTTAGTATAAAAGATGAAATTTAGGAGTACAGTCTTTAGTGACTAAAGTTCTTACTTTTAGAAACAAGAGATGTTTAATCATAATCAGTCCCACACTATCTGAATAAATGATTGCACATTCCTGTGATGAAATCCTTAATTGCCTTTATAATACACACAAACAGACACAAGAGACAAATATATTTTTTAAAAATGTAAAAAATGGAAAGCACTTCTAACCTTAACTTTCTAAAAGGAAAAATAATTACAAATTGGAGGAACAAAGAGGATCATATGTTTGCATGTGCCCAGCCCTGGATTATGTGTATAAGAGGTTAAATATGCACATAAAAAAAGACTAGAATATACCAAAATATTAAAAGTGGTAAGATACAGAATATTATTTTTTCTTAAAGGAAACTATAAAAATAGTAGTTCGTATTCCAGAGCAATCCATCTTAAATCTATTGTGACAAGAAATAGCTCCTGAAAAAGAAAAGATGTGTCAGGTCACAAAGGAGTAACTGGTACAGAAAGAACTTGCCCTCCTGCCTTAAACAACTGTAAAACTAGGAAAAAAAAAATACATGCTATGACAGTTTCTAGACACTGGGACAAGCAGAATGCAGGATTGTGATATCTGAGAGGAAAAAAAAAAAAAATGAGGTTGAGCTCTATTTTCTTTCTGGCTTTCCGCCAGGACGCAAATCTGGGAAACTGGCACACAATGAGGAAACCCAAACAAACATAGCCATCTCACTGAATAAAAGAGATTAAGACTGGTTTTCAGGTATTGTGAAGCAGTTGGAACTTTCAAGACAGAATATTTTAAAAAGGCTACTGGAGACCCAACTTTAAAAAGCCTTAAAAAAGTGGGTCTCCTGGGTAGCTCAGTTGGTTAAGTGTCTGCCTTCAGCTCAGGTCATAATTTCATGGTTTGAGGGTTTGAGTCCTGCATCAGGCCCTGCGCTGACAGCATGAAGCCAGCTTCACATCCTCTGTCTCCCTCTCTCTGCCCCTCCCCCAACACACTCTATTAAAAAAAAAAAAAAAAAAGCCTAAAAAGAACTATTAAAAAAAAATCAACCTTATCTGCAAGAGATTAACTGCCTGACAAAAAAACCTGGTACTTTACAGAAAACAACATTCAGCAACAGTCAACAACATTCACAATGTCTGGCACCCAATGAAAGATAAAAAGACTCTGCACATGCAAAGCAACATAAAACTGTGACCCATCACAGGAAGAAAATCAGTCCATAGGAACATATCTAGAAATGCCAAATGATGGACTTAGCAGACAAAAACTTGAAACACTTTTATAAAATTATATACATGTTAAAGGATTTTTAAAAAATCAACATAATGGGGGCGCCTGGGGTGGCTCAATTGGTTGAGAGTCTGACTCTTGATTTCAGCTGGCTCAGGTCACGATCCTGGGGTCATGAAATCAAGCATAGAGCCTGCTTGGAATTCTCTCTCTCCCTCCCTCTGCTCCTCTCCCTGGCTTATGCTCACGCTCTCTCTCTCTCTCTCTCTCAGCTCTAACTCCCAAATTAAAAAAAAAAAAAAAAAAAAAATCAACATGACACAAACACAAGCAATAAAAAAATGTAGCAAATGGAAATTCTAGTGATGAAAAACACAATGTAAGAAATGAAAAATCCAGGGGCGCCTGAGTAGCTCAATCAGTTCAGCATCGGACTTCAGCTCAGGTCATGATCACCCCAGTCTCCTTTAATTTGTGAAATTTTCTGTCTTTCCTAGTCTTCTATGACTTTGATAGTCTTTATAAGCATTGGCCAACGGGTGCCTGAGTGGCTCAGTCGGTTAAGTGTTTGATTCAGCTCAGGTCATGATCTCATGGTCTGTGGGCTTGAGCCCTGTGTTGTGCTGACAACTCAGAGCCTGGAGCCTGCTTTGGATTCTGTGTCTCTGTCTCTCTCTGCCCCTCCTCCACTCACACTCTGTCTCTCTTTCTCTCTCAAAAATAAATAAACATTAAAAAAAAAAAAATCCATCAGATGAGATTAACAACAAATGCCAAGAATGAGTGAACTTGAAGTCACAACAATAGAAATGACCTATGCTGGAGGACAGAGAGAAAAATTAAAACAAATAAAAATAAATATGGCCACAGTGAACTGTAAAACATATCAAGCAAGTTAACAAACATGTAATTGAAATCCCAGGAGAGAAATGAGATGAGAGCAGTGGGAAAAAAGTTGTTTTTTAAAATAGGCAAAAATTTTCCAAATTTTATAAAACTATAAAACGCACTGCTCCAAAGGGCTTAGCAAATCCCAAATAGAGAGCACACGCACAAACAAAACCCTACATACCCATACCAAGACACATGATAATCAAATTACTAAAAACCTGTCAAAAAGAGTTAAAGCAACCAGATCAGAACCACAGCAGAATTCTTATCAGAAACACTGCAAGTAAAGTCTTTAAGGTATTTGGGGGGAAAAAAATTGTC
The DNA here is from genome assembly GCF_022837055.1 of Prionailurus viverrinus. NCBI lineage: Eukaryota > Metazoa > Chordata > Mammalia > Carnivora > Felidae > Prionailurus > Prionailurus viverrinus. The sequence goes on along the minus strand of NC_062569.1, from coordinate 86,693,352 downwards.
AACCTAGAATTTTATATTCATCAAAAATATCAATTTTTTTAAATATTTATTTTATTTTTGAGAGAGAGAGAGGGAGAGAGAGCGCGAGTGAGGAGTGGGGGAGGGGCAGAGAGAGAGGGAGACAGAGGATCTGAAGCAGGCTCTGAGCTGTCAGCACAGAGCCCGATGTGGGGCTCGAACTCATGGACCATGAGATCATAACCTGAGCCGAAGTCAGCACTTAACTGACTGAGCTACCCAGGCACCCCAAAAATATCATACAAAAATAAACGCAAAGTACTTTTCCAGGTAAACAAAAGCTAAGAGAATTCATCAATAAAAAAGTGCATTGCAAGAAATGTTAAAGTTCTTCATGATGAAAAAGAACCAGATGATCTACAGAATACAATAAAGATCATAAAAAATGGTAAATATCTGAGTGAATATTAAACACTTTATTCTTGATTTTTAAATTTCTTTAGAAGGTAATTATTGTAAAACTCAACTTCTAGAAAAAACATAAGAGAAAATCTATGTGTCCTTGCCTCTACAATAACTCTTCAGATATACCAAAAGCATGATTTATGAAAGAAAAAATTGCTAAGTTGGACTTCAGTAATATTAAAAACTTCTGCTCTTGCAAAAGACACTGTTCATATAATGAAAAGACAAGACACAGACTGGGAGAAAATATGTGCAAAACACTTACTGATAAAGGACTAATAACCAAAATACACAAATTCTTAAAATTCAATCTAATGAAAACAAAAACAATGAAAAATGGGCAAAAGATCTGAAGAGACACTTACCAAAGAATACATACAGATGGCAAAATGGCATATGAAAAGATTCTCAACAACATACATCATTAAGGAATTGTAAAATACAAGATAACTACAGCACACTAAACGAACTAAAAACCAGAACATCAAATGCTGACGAGGAATGTGGAGTAACAGGAACTCTCATTCATTACTGGTGGGGATGCAAAATGGTACAACCAGTTTCAAAGACAGTTTGGCAGTTTCTTACAAAGTTAAACATACTCAGCATACAATCCAGCAATCACACACCTTGGTATGTACCCAAACAATTTAAAAACTTATATTACACACAAAAGCTACATATGGATACAGCAGCTTTATTCATTACTGTCAAAACTTAAAAGCAACCAAGATGTCTTTGCAGGGATGAATTGATAAATAAACTATGATACATCCAAACAATGGAATCTTATTCACCAATAAAAAGAAATGTGCCATCATCAAGACATGAAAAGACATAGAGAAAGCTTAAATCCATATTACTAAATGAAAGAAAACAAATTGAAAATGCTGTATTTTGTATAATTCCAACTGGAAGATATTTGGAAAAGAAAAAACTATGAAGGCAGAAAAAGAGATCAGTAGTTGCCCGACGTGCAGGGGGCAGGGAGAGATCAATAGGCAGAGCACTGGTGATTTTTTGGGTAACAAAACTATTCTGTGTGGTAATATAATGGTAGACACATTATACATTTTCAAAACCCACAGAATACACAGCATAAAGAGTGAACCCCAATATAAACTATGGGCTTTAATACTCAATACTGGCTCATTAACTATAACTCTCTTAACTTCTCAATTTTTCTGTAAAGCCAAAACTACTCTATAATATTGTGTCTATTAATTTAAAAAGAAAAAGATAATGTTATGCTTAAGGAAAAAAATAATAAACAATGGTTTACAGGGCTTATAATGTATGCAGAAGTAAAATGTATAATAGTAGCACAAAGGAAAGGAGAGGGAACTGGAAGTGTACTGTTGTAAGATCTTAACAAGTGGTATAATATTTGAAAGTAAACTATGATAACTTAAAGATGAATTTTGTGAATCTTAGATTCTAGGGCCTGTAACAACTAAAACAATAAAGCAAAAAAGTACAGCTAATAAGCCAATAGTTGGAGATAAAATGGAATCACAAAAAATACTCAGTTACTGCAAAAGTCAGTAAAAGCAAAAAGAACAAACAGGTGGGGCAAATGTTAAATAGCAAGATGTTAGATTTAAACCAACAATATTGATAACTATATTAAATAAAAGTTGTCTAAATGTGCCCATCAAATGGGACATTCAAACCATGTCTGATCCCAACTATATTTTTAAAATATCAGACTGCCAAAAATTATAATTATTAGGTTTTTATTTACACGTTACAAAATTTCTAATTTAGTAAATAATTTCATTTTCCACATGGATTTGTAAACTAAAGAAAGCAAACAATTACAGTGTGATAATAAGCACTTTTTAAAAAGGAAACAGTGTGTGGTCAAAAAGAACAGTGGTTTTACTTGGAGAAGTCTTCTTTCAAAAAGGTCTCCCTTAGGCTGAAACCTACAGGATTAGAAGGTTGATATGTAAAACTCAAGAAGAGGAGCTTTCAGGCAGTAAGTGTATCTGATCCAAAAGTACTAGAATTTCAGGATCTAAAAGGCGGCTAGTGTAACTAGAACAATATTAATCAGGGGCAGAGAAGCTTAAGAAAGGTGGCCAGGGGATGCCTGGGTGGCTCAGTTGGTTAAGTGGTGGACTTCGGCTAAGGTTCTGATCTCATGGTTTGTGAGTTTGAGCCCTGCGTCAGGCTCTGTGTTGGCACCTCAGAGCCTGGAGCCTGCTTTGGATTCTGTGTCTGTCTGTCTCTGCCTCACTCCCATTCACACTCTCGCTCTCTAAAAAAAAAAAAAAAAAAAATTAAAAAGAAAGGTGGCCAGGGTCTAGCTCATGTAGGATATAGTATTCCAGAATAATTATATTCTAACTGGATTTTATTGGAACTAAAATTGGTACAATACTGTCCAACTGCTGAAATAAAAGAATTGTCAACCCAGAATCTTATATCTAGCAAAAATCCTTCAGGAATGACAGGAAAACCTAAACATTCTCAGATGAAAAACAAAACAAAAAAGCTAGAGAATTTGCCAACAGATCTACCCTAAAAAACAGGCTAACAAAAGTTCTCTAAATAGAAAGCAAACACGAAAAGAGGGAATCTTGGAATATTAGAAATAAACAGCAAGTTACACAAATACATGGGTAAATACAATCAACCTTCTGTTGAGCTTTCTGAATCATGTTTGGCAGCTCAATAAAAAATTGTAACACTGTCTGATGTGGTTTGGCAGGCGTGTAGAAAGAAATGCTTAAAACAATTATATTACATGTGGGGTAGGATAAAGGGATGTAAAGAGAGTTAGGTTTCAATATTTCACCTGAACTGGTAAAATGGTAACCCAGTAGCATGATAATATATATATCTATGTGTCTATACAGATAGACACACACACACACACACACACACACGGACATACCTACAGTATTATCATACCTACAGTAACTATGAAATAAGCTATACAATGAGATACACTCAACACCACTAGAGAGAGAGACAGTACAAGACAGCTGTGTAGGGAGATCCTTAACTCCTCCGATGGACAAACCTAATATACAACTACATATGGAACAATTCCTTCTGAAAAAGACCTTAAAACTAGCTAAACAGCTCCTCCACAAAAAAAGGATAAAAAGGCCACATCGAGATGGGTAGGAGAGGCAGAGATGCAAACTTGCCCCAAACCCCACCCCTGGTGCAGTGACTAACAACTGGGAGGGATCTCACAAATACAGTGTCTCCTTGAGCAATGAGTTCATGATCCACATCAAGCACCACAACCCTTGCACCTGCATAGAAATGATGAGCCCCCAAAACATTTTGCTTTGAAAACACACAGGGCTGAAAGAAATAGAGATTCCACTCTTAAAGGGCCCACACACAGACTCATTCACCTCAGGACCCGGTACAAAAGCAGAAGTTTGAAAAGCACCTAGATCATATATATGAAGGAGACTCATTTGCTAATCTTAAAATGTCTGCCAGAGGGACAAGAAGCTTGTTGAAGCTCTCCAGGGAAAAAGGTGCTGCTGGGTGCATTTTCACAATATCCCTCTATGGTAGTTACCCCTTATCCAGAGGGGATACATTCCAAAACTCCCAGTAGATGTGCAAAACTGCAGACAGCAATGGGACACCTGGGTGGCTCGGTTGGTTAAGCGACCTACTTTGGCTCGGGTCATGATCTCACAGTTTGTGAGTTCGAGCCCCGTGTCAGGCTCTGTGCTGATAGCTCAGAGCCTGGAGCCTACTTCAGATTCTATGTCTCCCCCTCTCTCTACCCCTCCCCTGCTCACACTCTGTGTCTGTCTCTCAATAATAAACATTAAAAAAAAAAAACTGCAGACAGCAAACACTATACACACACACACACACACACACACACACACACACACACACACACACACTATATTTTTCCCTATAATACATACCATTGACAAAGGTTAGTTTTATAAACTAGGCATAGTAAGTGACTAACAATTGCTAATAATAAAGCAGAACAATTACAGCAATATGTTGTAATAAAGGTATGTATGTGAATGTGGTCTCTCTCAAAATATCTTCTACTGTCTCATCCTTCCTCTTATGATGGTGTGAAATGACAAAATGCCTATGAGCTGAAGTGAGATGAATACATAGGCATTTGTGATGCAGTGTCAGACTACTGACATTCTAACAACACATCAGAAGGAACATCTGCTTTCAACCACAGCTGACCACGTGTACTGAAACCATGAAAAGCAACCATGGATGAGGAAGGACTACTATACCTTGCTAGCACCAGCAGGCGTGCCTTGCCCCACACTCACCAGTGGCCCCCAAAAGCAGTAGGTGCACCTCATCCCCAAGTTCACCCTCAGCCCTGCTAAAGTCAGCAGGCACAGGGAGTCCAGAGGGGATACCACATGAGCACATGGCTCTGGTGGCTGCGGGTGCTTGTGTTTCTGGACCCCATGGGTCTGAAACAACTGAAAACAGTTCTTGGGAGGCTATCACACCCAAGAACAAAGCTCTACACAGGCAGCAGAATGAAACATCCCACCAGTCTTCCTATGAAAAAGGCCTATTTACTTGTCCTACAGCTTCAGCCTGAGAGGCAGTCATCAAGTATACCACACATCCAGAAGCTACTGAAATGCTCTCAGGCAATGTGGGTTAGAGACACCACCCTTGCACTCTCCTTTGGCCTTGCTATAAGCTCACCAGTACCTCTTGGAAAGGAGCTCATAACTTTTCTGGAGCCCTAATTTTTTTCCAGCTGTAAGGGGACACCTCTAGGTTACCTGGTCTGGAAGCCAGTAGGGTTTACTATTGTTGTGCCACCAAATGTATATACTTGCATACTTTAAAAGCTGCTGACTGAGGGTCTGGCTTCCAATCAACCTGAAACTAGCTGCTGACTGAGATGCCTCCCTCTGGAACACTGATAGGTATTGGCACACTCTCAACAACTGGGACCTAACAAGAATAAATCAGGATGATCAGACAATCATAAATATTCGAGAGAACCAAGAGCTAGGGCAAAATTAAATGCTAAGATTCAGTGATAAGGTTCATCTCCTATATGAGGCCATTCCTTCAAGACTAGGACAGACAGCTATTTGGCCTATTACACAGACACAGAGAGTCAAGCAAAAGGAAGAAACTGAGAAATGTGTTCAAGATAAAAAAGAAGCTAAAATCTGAGGAAAAAACTTAGTGAAATGAAGATAATTTACCTAATAAAGAGTTCAAAATAATGGTTATAAAAGTGCTCACTGAACTTAGAAGAATGTAGGAACACAGTGAGAACTTCAATAGTGATAGAAAATATAAAAAAGTAGCAAACAGAAGTCACAGAGCTGAAGAATACAGTAAAAAACCTGAAAAATATACTAGAGGTGCTCAACAGCAGACTAGAGATGAAGCAGAAGAAAGGATCAATGATCTAGAAGACAGAGTAGAACTCACTCAGAGGAGCTAAAAGAAAAAAGAATGAAAAAGTAAAGACGACAGCCAAAGGACCCATGGAACAACATCAAGCAGAATAACATTCACATTGCAAGAGTCCCAGAAGAAGATAGGGGCAGAAACTTATTTGGAGAAATAATGGCCAAAAACTTCTCTAACTTGAGGAAGGAAACAGACATGGAGATCCAGGAAGTCCAGAGAGTTCTGAAACAGAAGAATCCAAAAAGATCCACAACAAGGCACATTATAATTAAAGTGTGAAAAGTAAAAGATAAAACAAGAATCTTAAGAGCAGCAAGAGAAAAACAACTTGTTACATACAAGAGAATCCCCAGAAGATTATTAGTACATTCTTTGGCGGGAACTTTGCAGGCCAGAAGGGAGTACTATGATATATTCAAAGTGCTAAAAGGAAAAAACTTCTAACCAAGAATACTCCACCTGGCAAGATTATCATTCAGAACTGAAGGATGGATGAAGAGAGTTTTCCAGACAAGCAAAAGCTAAAGGAATTCACCACTAATCCAGCTTTACAAGGCCTTCTTTAAACTGAAAAGAAAGGGCACTAATTAGTAACAAGAAAACATATAAAAGTAAAAATCTCACTGGTAAAGATAAATATATAGTAAAGACAGTGGATTAATCACTTATAAAGCTAAATTGAAGGTTAAAGGACAAAACTAGTAAAAATAACTGCAATAGTTAAGGAGAACACAAAATGAAGAGATGTAACAAAATCATAAATGGGGTTGAGTAAAAGCAAAGAGATAGAATGCATTCAAACTTAACTTGCTACCAACTTAAAATAGATTGTTATATACATAGACTGTTAAACGTGAGCTTCATGGTAACCAGAAAGCAAAAAACCTATAGTAGATACACAAAAGATAATGAGAAAGAATCTAAGCATAACACTAAAGAAAGTCATCAAATCACAAGGGAAGAAAGCAGAAGAAAGGAACAGAGAGGAAGTACAAAATAGTCAGAACACAATGAACAAAATGGCACTAAGTACATACCTATTGATAATTACCTTAAATGTAAATGAACAAAATTCTTAAATCAAAAGACATTCAGTGGCTGAATGGATAAAAATACAAAACCCATCTCTATGTAGCCTACAAGAGACTTCAGATTTAAGTTCACACAGAGACAAAGTAAAAAGATGCTTCAGGCAAATGGAAACCAACAGAAAGCTGGGGTAGCTATACTTACATCAGACAAATATACTTTAAAACAAACACTGTAACAACAACAACAACAACAACAACAACAAACAAAGACAGGCATTACAGAATAATGGGGTCAATCCAACAAGAAAACATAAGATTTGTAAATATTTATGCACATAATATAGGAGCACCTACATATATAAGGCAAATATTGACAGACATAATGGGAGAATTTGAAAGCAATACAATAACAGTAGGGGAATTTAATACTATACTTACATTGATGGCTAGACCAGAAAGAAAATCAATATGGAAACATTGCCCTTAAATGAAATATTAAACCAGATGGGCTTACTAGATATATAGACATTCCATCCCAAAGCAGCAGAATACACATTCTTCTCAAGTGCACATGGAACATTCTCTAGGATAAATCATGTTAGGCCACAAAACAAGTCTCAATAAATTTAAAAGAATGAAATCATATCAAGTATATTTTCTGACCATAAATGGTATGAAACCAGAAATCAATTACAAGAAGAAAACTGGGAGAATTACAAATATGTAGAGATTAAACAACATACTACTGAATAACCAATAGATCAACAAAGAAATCAAAGGAGAAATAAAAAAAAATACCTTGAAAACAGATAAAAATGAAAATACAACATATCAAAATCTATGTGGAAAAAAATAATCCACCTTGCTTAGAATGGAAGGCAAGGAGCTCTCATGTCCAATCACTCAATGTCAACTGCAGACCCATAAGGAAGAGACAGACGTTGTAGGAGTATTATTTTACTATTCCAGGATAAGGAATAAAGTTTTTCCTCCTTCCTCAGCAACACAGCCCAGCCAATGAGAGGCTGTCACAACTCAGCCAATGAAAAGCCACTATATTTCACACCCCCAATTTACTCTAATGAATTTTTTGTTCACAAGAGCCTTCCCAACTTTCCCCCTTTGTTTATAAAAGAGCATCCCTCTCCCTTGTTCTGCAGATTTGTCTGTGGTTTTTGTGATAGCTTGCCTGTCCTGAATCACAATTCTCACTATTCCTGAATAAAACCATTTCTTGCTAAAATAATTGGCAATTTTATTTTTAAGTTTAACATAATAGATTCGGCAAGAGCAGTTCTAAGAGGGAAGTTTATAGCAATACAGGCCTAACTTAAGAAACAAAATAACTCAAATAACTAATCTAACTTTACACCTAAAGGAACTAGAAAAAGAGGAACAAAGCCCAAACTAGTAGAAGAAAGGAAATAAAAAAGATTTGAAATAAATGAAGGAGACTAAAAAGGCAATAAAAAAAAGAGTAATAAAACTGAGAGCTGATTCTTGGAAAAGATAAACAGAATCGACAAACCTTTTAGCTAGACTAAGAAAAAAAGAGAGGGCACAAATGAATAAAATCAGAAATGAAAGAGACATTACAAATGACACCAAATAAATGCAAAGGACCTTAAAAGGCTACTATGAACAATTATACACCAACAAACTGGACAACCTAGAAGAAATGGGTAAGTTGCTAGAAACATACCATCTTCCAAGACTGAATTAGGAATAGAAAATGTGAATAGACCAATTACTATTAACGGTATTAAATCAGTAATCAAAAACCTCCCAACAAACAAAAATCCAAGACCTGATGGTTTAAGTGGTAAATTCCACCAAACATTCAAAGAAGATTTAATACTACCCTTCTTAACCTCTTCCACTCTTCCAAAAATCTGAATAGGAATGACTGCTTCCAAATTCATTTTATGAAGGCAGTATTACCCTAATACCTAAATCACACAAGGAAGGAAGGAAGGAAGGAAGGAAGGAAGGAAGGGAATTAAAGGCAAATATCTGAGGTGAAAACAGATGCAAAGATATCCAACAAAATATTAGCAAACAGAATTTAAGAATACATTAAAAGAATAAAAAAAGAATACATTAAAAGAACCATACACCATGATCAAGAGTAATTTATTCAGGAATGCAAGGATGGTTCAGTATCCACAAATCAACATGATATACCACATTAACAAAAAGAAGTCTAAAATTCCAATGATCATCTCAATAGATGCAGAAAAATCATTTCACAAAATTCAACATCCATTTATAAAAACTTTCAATAAAGTAGGTACAAAGGGAATGTACTTCAACATAATAAAGACCATATATGACAAGCCCACAGATAACATATTTGGTGGTGAAAATCTGAATGCTTTTCCCCTAAGATCGGTAATAAGACCACCCTCACCACTGTTATTCAACATAGTAATGAAAATCCTTGCCAGGGGTTCCTGGGTGGCCCAGTTGTTAAGCTTCTGATTTCAGCTCATGCTCTCGCAGTCTGTGAGTTTGAGCCCTGTGTCAGGCTCTGTGCTGACAGCTCGGAGCCTGGAGCCTGCTTCAGATTCTGTCTCCCTCTCTCTCTGCCCCTCCTCCACTCTCACTCTGTCTCTCTTGCTCTCAAAAATAAACAAACATTAAAAAAACAATAATAAAATCCTTGCCAGGGAAATTAAGAAGGAAATAAATAAATAAATAAAAGGCATCTAAACTGGAAAGGAAGTAAAACTCTATTTGCAGATAACATGCTTTAATAAATAGAAAATCTTAAACACGCCACCAAAAAAACTTAGAATAGACAAATTCCATAAAGTCGCAGTGTATATGTTTTATTTTTGTACACTTACAATGAACTACCAGAAAGACAATTTAAGAAAACAAACACATTTAGGGGTGCCTGAGTGGTTCAGTCAGTTAAGCATCTCAACTCTTGGTTTCAGCTCAGGTCATGATCTCACAGTTCGTAAGTTCGAGCCCCACATGCAATTCTCTGTCTCCCTCGTCGTCTGCCCCTCCCCCGTACTTTCTCTTAAAAATAAAAATTAAAAAGAAAGAAAAAACACATCTATAATTGCATCAAAATGAATACCTAAGAGTAAGTTTAACCCAGGTGAAAGACCTGTACACTAAAAACTATACGACATTGATGAAAGAAACTGAAGAAGACACAGATAAATGGGAAAATATTCAGTGCTCATGGATTAGAAGAATTAATACTGTCAAAATGTCCATATTACTCAAAGCAATCTACAAATACAGTAAAATCTCCATCAAAATTCCAAAGGCATTCTCACAGAAACAGAACAAGCAATCCTACAATTTGTATGGAACCACAAAAGATCCTGAATAGCCAAAGCAATCTTGAGAAAGAACAAGGAAGGATCATGCACCTTGATTTCAAACTCTATTACAAAACTATAGTCATCATAACAATACAGTATTGGCATAAAAACAGACACAAAGATCAGAGATGAACATTACACGAATGATAAAAAGGTCATTACACCAAGACAACATAGCAATCCTAAATCTAAATGTGTGTGTACCCAACAACAAAGATGCAATGTGTGTGAAACAAAAACTGACAAATGTAGGGAGATGCTGACAAATCCAAACTATACTTGGAGACTTCAACAAACCTCTTTCTATAAATGATAAAAACTACAAAGAAAATCAGGAAAAATAAAGCCTTAACAACACCATCAGCAATCAGGATCTAACAGACATTTACAGAACTCCAGCAGAATACACATCCTTTCAAGGACCCACAGAACATATACAAAGATAGACTATATCTTGGTCATAAGACAAATCTCAACAAATTTAAAAGAAATGTAATCATATATAGTGTGTTCTCTGACCACAATGGAATTAAACTAGAAATTAATAATAAGATAACAGGAAAAATCTCCGAACACCTGGAAACTAAACAACACAATTCTAAATAATCCAAGAGTGAAAGCAGCAATTGTGAAAAAAATCCACCGTAATTAATGAAAATAAAAATACAACCTATCAAAATATGTTAGAAACAGTTAAAATAATGCTGACAGGGAAATTTATAGCACTAATGCATATCTAAGAAGAGGGAAAAAAATCTCAAATTAATAATCTAAGCTCCTACCTCAAGAACACAGGGGAAAAAAGAACAAAATAAGACAAACCAAGCAGAAGGAAAGAAAACATAAAGATAAAAGCAGAAAGCAATGACACTGAAACCAGAAAAACAGAAAAAAAAAATCAATGAAACAAAGAGCTGGTTCTGTGAAAAACTCAGTAAAACTGACAAACATCTAGTAACACTAACAAAAAAAGAGAACTTCCAATTAATTTTATGAAGCTAGCGTTACTCTCATAACAAAACCAGTTTATACGGATAATAAAAACAAGACAGTACCAAAAATCCCCTACAGACCAATAACCCTCATGAATACAGACGCAGAGATCTTTAACAAAATATTAGCAAACAAAATTCAGCAACATACAAGTATTATGCACCATGACTAAGTGACAATATTTCAGGAATTCAAGCCTGATTCAACATTTAAAAATCAATTAGAGTAATTCTCCATATTAATGGGTTGAAGGAGAAAAACATGATCATACCAATCAATGCAGAAAAAACATCTGACAAAGCCAACACCCATTCATGATAAAAATTCAGAAAAAAGGGAATAGAGGCAAACTTGCTCAACTTGAAAAAGAGCACCTACAAAAAAAACCCTACAGTAAGTATTACACTTAATTATTAAAGATTGAATGTTTTTCTCCTAACATTGGGAACAAGGGAAGGAGGTCTGCTTTTACTACTCATACTTAACATAGTGCTAGAAGTTCTAGCCAGTGCAGTAAGGCAATAAAAGGAAATAAAGGCATAGACAATAGAAAGAAATAAAATTGTCCCAATTTTCAGTGTTGTCTCAAATCATCTACAAAGAAACTCTCAGAACTAGTGAGTTCAGTGAGATCACAGGATACAAGATAAAAAATACAACAGTCAACTGCAATTTTATATACTAGCAATGAATATGTGAATACTGAAATTTAAAATACAGTATAATTTACAATCATTCAAAACAAAAATAACACACTACTTTGCAAATCTAATAAAAGTGTACCAGACTTGTACACTGAAAGCTACAAAACACTGATGAAAGAAATCAACAATAAGTTAAATAGCCATATCATGTCCACAGATTGGAAGACTCCATCAACATAGTGAAGATGTCAATATTCACCAAATTGATATAGAGATTTAACACAATTAGAATCCTATCAAAATCTCAAGATATTTTGTAAACTATTATAAAACTTATTTGGAAGGCAAAGAAACTAGAACAGCCAAAACAATTTTGAAAAAAATAAAATGAGTGTTTTGAAACGTATATGTAGCTACGATAATCAAGAGTGTGTGGTATTTGTGGTGAGATAAACACATAAATCAATGGAACTGAACAGATCTATATCCATATGCCCAACCAATTTATGACAAATCTGTGAAAACAACTCAATGCAGGAAAGAGTGCCTTCCCAATAAACAGTGGTGGAACAAGTGGGCATATATAGGGAAAAAAGAAGAAAAAGAAAGAAAGAAAAGAAAAGAAAAGAAAAGAAAAGAAAAGAAAAGAAAAGAAAAGAAAAGAAAAAAGGAAAAGAAAGAACCTCAACCTACGTTCCACATCTTATACAAAAACTAACTCAAAATAAATCATGGACTTATTTTAAAAAAGAAAATCTTCAGAACCTGGGGCCAGGCAAAGATTTCTTAGAGTTGCTACCAAAACTATGACCCATGAAGAAAAAAGCATCAGTTAACAAACTGGACTTCATCAAAATTAAAGACTTTTGCTCCATAAAAGACCCTGATTAGAAGACGAAAAGTGGAAAAAGACAAGCAAAGACTGGGAGAAAATGTTTGCAAATGACATACTGACAAATGTCTAGCATACTAGATATGTAAAGAACTCTCAAATGCAAGAGAAAAAAAAATCCAATTAGAATATGGGCAAAAGACATGAAAAGATTTTTCACCAAGAAAAATATATGAAGCAAATAAGCACATGAAATAATGTTCAATATCATTAGCCATTAGGAAAACGTAAATTAAAAATGCAATGACATATCACTACATACCTATGAAAATGGCTAAAATAAAAAAATAGTGACAACACAAAATGCTGACAAGGATGCAGAGAAACTGGATCATTCACACATTGTTGATGGGAATGTAAAATGGTACAGCTACCCTGGAGGACAGTTTAGCCGTTTATTTAAAAAAATTAATATACAAACTGCAAAATGACTAAGCAATTTGCACTCCTGGGTATCTATCCCAGAGAAATGCATACTTATATTCACACAAAAACCTATGCATGAATGTTTAACAGAAGGTTTATATGTAATAGCCAAAAGCTGGAAAAACTTGAATATCCTTCAACAGGTGAATGGTTAAACAGTGCTTCATCCCTATCATGGAGTAGCACTCAGCAACAAAAAGGAACAAACTATTGATATATGCAACAACCATTTTCTGGATGAATCTCCAAAAAATTATGATGAGTCTTAAAAAAGCCAATTCCAAAAGGTTCTATACCTATAATTCCACTTGCATAAAATTCTTGCAATGACAAAATTTTTAAATGGAGTACAGATAAGTAGTTGCTGTGAATTAAGAAAGGGATGCGGGCAGGAGGGAAGTGGGTACAGCTAGAAAAAAAAGCAACTGAGGGATCACTGTGGTGATGGAAATGTTCTGTATTTTGACTGTATTAATGTGTAATACCCTGGTTAGTGATACTATACTATGGTTACCATTGTAGGAAATTGGATAAAGGGCACATGAGATCTCTGTATTATTTCTTACAACCACATGAATCAATAATCATCACAAAATAAAAAGTTTAAGAAAAAATGGAAATAATAATGGGGAGTCTCGCTAGAAAAGCAGTGAAATATCTCTATAGTCTCAAAGGTTTTATATCCTAAAGTCCTGCTGGTGGCAAGGACCTATTAAAGACACAGAACTGTTCTCACTCTTACAGAAGTGAGCTAAAAGTAACTAATGTAGCAACCAAGCCCTAAATAAACTCAACTCCTAATTGATTAGTTTCATTCTCTCTTCTTGAAAGGTAAAGAACAAGGGTTTAGTCTTAATCTTAATGCTTTTTTTTTACACACTATGTAAAGCACACAATGAAAACTTCAAGATATGAGAAGAATCAGAAAAATTTTATTGTTCATAAAGAAAAGAACAATGAAAAGCAGACCCACAGTAGAGTCAAAGATAAGACAGACATTAAACTAGCATAAGAGGACAAAAACGGCAATTTTAAATATATAAAATAACAACACAGAGGAAAGGATATACAAAGGGGAGCAATAATGAATTTAAAAAGAAAAATGAAATCTCCAAAAAAGCAAACAGACATTCTAAAAGTGAAAAGTATATTAAATGAAATTAAGGAAATCATGACATAATCAAAACAATGAAGTAATTTTTTTAAACAAAAAGTAATTTTAAATCCTGTAGAACTGTATTCAATGACATAAAAGAATTTTCAAAATATATTAAATACAAATGATTTCATTGTTCTATCAAATCCTCCACCCTTCTCCAATCCCTCATCCATGACAAAGACTACTAAATTGATGTCAGTACTCTTTCCTTCAACCTGTTATCAGAATTCTCTCAGCAAAGACCTTTAAACACCCAGTATCAACCAAAGTCGACATCATAGATAAATCCTATTTGATTTAGACAAAAGATATGTTATCTTAGTCACAGGGTTGATGAAGAAATGTCATGTTACCACTTTGTAATGGAGCACAGGACTAGTCAAACTTATAATGCAGGTGTAAATGTCTGATTCCTCCCCCTCTACCTCCTAGGTATATATATACACACCCAAAAGAATTAAGTGCATATATCCACAAAAAGACTTGTACAAAAGTGTTCAAAGCAGTTTTACTCATAGCAGCTCCTAAATGGAAACAACCCAAATTCTCATAATAAAAGATACACAAATTGTAGTATATTCACACAACGGAATACTATACAGCAATAAAAAGGAACAAATTACTGACAAGCACAGTGACATAGATGCTAAGGAAAATAAGCCATAAACAACAATATACAATGCATGATTACATTTATAATATGTGCAAAACTAATCTACAGTGATGCAGGCCAGAAAGAGGATTACCTCCAGGGAGGGTGTACTGTTTTGTAGAGAGCAAAAGGGAGTCTTCTGGGATACTGGAAATGTCTTACATCTTTATGTGGGAAGTGATCACAGTTCTAAAAGGGCAGGGAGATGCATACTTAGATTTGTGTATTTTACAAAAAAAAGTCATAATAATGTTGGTGATAGTGATGGCGATGATGATAACAAGGCTATGAAACAGGATACCTAATAATGGCTGATAAACGAGAATCTCTAGGAATTACTAGAAGGTATTAATACACTACTGAACTGGGGGAATGGTGCTAATGATGAAAGCATTTATTTTTTATTGCATGCTAACTTTATTTAAACTACTCCTGACATTTTTTCTATGTGTCCTTTATAAACACCAACTCAAAATCATCTTTTTAGATATTTATCTTCCCCATTAGAACAGAAGCTCCTCTGGGGCAGGAGTGAGCAAATATTTTCTGGTAAAGGGCCAGACAGTAAATATTTTCAGTTTTGCAAGTCATATGGTCTCAGTTGCAACTGCTCAACTCTGCTGCTATAGCACAAAAGCAACCATGACAATAAATAAATAAATGTGCATGATTTGGCCCACTGGCTGGCCCTTGACCTAAAGCAAGAGCAATACTAATCATCTTTGTTTTTCCATGTCCATGTCTATTTTATATATAGTACAGTACTACATATATAGTTACTATTCAGCAAAACAAAGCTAAATGGAACCTTAAAGATCATCTCTTCTCACTCATCATCAGGGAAATACAAATCAAAACCACAGTGAGATACCACCTCACACCTGTCAGAATGGCTAACATTAACAACTCAGGCAACAACAGATATTGGCGAGGATGCAGAGAAAGAGGATCTCTTTTGCACTGTTGGTGGGAATGCAAGCTGGTGCAGCCACTCTGGAAAACAGTATGGAGGTTCCTCCAAAAACTAAAAATAGAACTACCCTACGACCCAGCAATTGCACTACTAGGCATTTACCCAAGGGATACAGGTGTGCTGTTTCGAAGGGACACATGCAGCACTATCAACAATAGTCAAAGTATGGAAAGAGCCCAAATGTCCATCAATGGATGAATGGATAAAGAAGATGTGCTATATATATACAATGGAGGTATATATATATATATATACTCGGCAATCCAAAAGAATGAAATCTTGCCATTTGCAACTATGCGGATGGAACTGGAGGGTATTATGCTAAGTGAAATTAGTCAGAGAAAGACAAAAATCATAGGACTTCACTCATATGACGACTTCAAGAGACAAAACAGAGGAACATGAGGGAAGGGAAACAAAAATAATATAAAAACAGGGAGGGGGACAAAACAGAAGAGACTCATAAATATGGAGAACTGAGGGTTACTAGGGATTGGGGGGGGTGGGCTAAATGGGTAAGGGGCACTAAGGAATCTACTCCTGAAATCATTGTTGCACTATGTGCTAATCTGGATGTAAATTTAAAAAAATAAAAAATAAAACAAGTTAAAAAAATCATCTCTTCTAATCCCTTCAATTTTATAGTAAAAAAAAAAAAAAAACCATGAAATCCAAGTTAAAATTTGTATCACCATTGTTTAGGCAGTGCCTTTTAGTAAACACACAAAGATCTTACATCCCTATTCAATACTGATTAAAATTTCAAATACGGGGCACCTGGGTGGCTCAGTTGGTTGAGCATCCAAACTTCGGGTCAGGTCATGATCTTGTAGTTCATAAGTTCAAACCCCACATCGGGTTTGCTGCTGTCAGTACAGAGTCTGCTTTGGATCCTCTGTCCCCCTCTATCTACCTCTTCCCTGCTTGTGCTCTCAAAAATAAATAAAACATTAAAAAAAAACTCTTTAAAAAAACAAAATTTCAAGCACGTTAAATAACATAAGATAAATTAAAACAATGATTATTTTAGAAAAATTATCTTTACCTATAGAATTTTTTTATGTTTATTTATTTTTGAGGGAGGGAGAGTGCACACACACAAGTGGGCAAGGGGCAGAGAGAGAGAGAGAGAGAGAGAGAGAGAGAGAGAGAGAGGGAGGGGGGGAGGGAGGGAGAGAGGGAGGGAAAGAGAGAGGGGGGAAGACAAAGAATCTGAAGCAGGCTCCAGGCTCCAAGTTGTCAGCACAGAGCCTATGAAATGTGAGATCAACACCTGAGCCAAAGTCGGACGCTCAACCGACTGAGCCATCCAGGCACCCCTTTACCTACAGAATTTATTTTTAGTTTGCTTATAAGCTATCAACACAAACTTTGAATCACACAACCATAGAGAATCAATCTAGCAACTTCTTAAAGCTCACCACAAAAAGTGAGAAGCTAAGACTAAGCTCAACTTTGTTCCAGGATCCAAGTTTTTCTAAAGGCCAAATGAAAACGAACATATTTAATGTTACTGAACATTTTTACCTGGCAGTAAAACAATTAGCAAACAGCAGAGGGCAGCATTTCTATTCACTATTAAAATTTAGCTTTAAAAATCTAAAAAATCTGAAATCTATGTACGAGGACTTTCTTTTAAAAGGTCTCACAACACCCCTTTCAAAGCTGCTGGCTAACATACAATTTTAATACAACCTAGCACAACTAAAAGTGCCCTGACATAGAAATATGAGCATTTAAATAAAAGACTGTTGTTTCACCCAAAGAAGCTAAATTTTCCATTCGTAATTCCTAAACAAAGATAAGCCAACAATTCAACATTTCTCTGGTGATTTATCTCCTATCACTCTATCAGTTATCTAGTTAAAACAAATAGTTGCTGAATAGACATTGGAATCACAAATAAGTATCTATTTCCACATATGAACAATTCCTTTTCCTCTATCTATATATAAGATGGCTGGCTACACACTAATCACCAAAAGAAGTACCAGTTATTACAATCATGAACTTTTGGCAACCCCAGAATTTAGCAAGCTGTCTTCAAAGGCCAAGCATTAACATAACTCTAATATTCAAGCAGCAAAAGAAGAGGGAGATAAAGGAGAAACAGGCATGAGTAGAAATGTCTTCAAATCTCACCCTTTTTCATTTTCCTTTTACTCCTATTTCCAGAATGCTGTAATGATAGAGCTGATCTAACCATCTACTACGTAATAAGAAGAACCAGAACACTACCCATAAAAAGGCAAGGAACAGAAATTATAAAAGAGGGAAAACCAACAGTATCAAAGACAAAGAGAATGATTCAGAAAAGACCGTTCTGTCCAACCAGGTTATTATATATTTTATTACTATTTAATAAAACTTATTAAAAAGGTCTAACAAAAAAAAATAAAAATAAATAAAAAAGGTCTAACAATTAGTAAAGTCTTACTATGTGGTAGTCGTCATTTCACACATTTGACAAGTATTAGCTCAACTAATCTTTAACAGTCCTATAAAGTAGGTACCATTATTTTCCCCATTTTAGAGATGAGGATATTGAAACACAGAAGGATTAAGTGACTTGTCCAGGAAACAAGTGTTAGGCCTAGAACCTCAAAGGTCTCCAGAGCCTGAGCTCTTAAATATCATCCTTTACTCTCTGCTCAGAGAGTAAGTGACACAATTTCAGTTGAGTGACTGGTACAGAATGCAGACCCCAAGAAATTCTGAGAGTGACAAAATAAGAAAAACATAAGTCTTAGTTATCCTCATTCATTTGAAAGTCCAACTGTAAAAGGGTACTACTTGAAAGCAATTTCTATTATTCCAATTCAGAAGGTCTCAAATAAGGTGAATCCCAGGTGAACACTGACTGGATACTAAAAATTAAAGAAAAGGTGAAATAGTTCAAAGAAATTCAATCATTTGATTGAATTTGATCAATATGATCAATATGAATATGAATATGATCAATCATAAGATTGGGAGCTGTAATGAGGCTTTCTAGATGTTAAATGGGGAAACAATTAGTGAAAACACATTTAATGTAAAATAGGGCATTTTAACTGGGAAAAGTATGAAGGTGATAAAGTAGAAATTGTGGCAGTATTTATGAAAACACTGAAAATGCCCACCTTTTAAACTAGAAATTCCTCACATAAGAATCATGGTTATGTTTAGAGATTAAGCATCAAGTACACCATTTTAAGCGGAAAAAAATAGAAATAATTCAAATGTTTACTGATTAAATAACTTATAAGACATCCAAATAACGGAGTCATTTTAAATGCTATCAGGTGATCATTCAATAATGTGTAAGGATTTTCAAAATATTTTAAATACATGGGGCGCCTGGGTGGCGCAGTCGGTTAAGCGTCCGACTTCAGCCAGGTCACGATCTCGCAGTCCGTGAGTTCGAGCCCCGCGTTGGGCTCTGGGCTGATGGCTCAGAGCCTGGAGCCTGTTTCCGATTCTGTGTCTCCTTCTCTCTCTGCCCCTCACCTGTTCATGCTGTGTCTCTCTCTGTCCCAAAAATAAATAAACATTGAAAAAAAAAAATTTAAATACAAATGATACCCTTATTCTGCTACGTGCCTCACACTTCTCCAATTCCTCAGCCATAGAAAAGACAGCACTCTTTCCTTTAGCCTGTTAGAATTCTCAATACAGACAGATTTCTGGGCATCCAACACCAACCAGAGTTGGCACTAGAAATAAATCTATTTCATTCAGTCAGAAGGCAGGTAACTTTAGTCAACTGGTAAAGTCATGGAGCAAAGGGCTAAGAAAATTTATGAAACAGGTAAAATGTGCATTTGATTAAACAAAACCAACTGTTTAGAATTCTAAGAGATGAATTTGAAATTCTACTCCCCAAGCTCAGTAATCAAGACTACTGCCTAGTCTCTTACTAGGAATTTATAAATAGTTGGGAAGGTATGTCAGAGATAAACTTGACCAGCTTTCCTGCCTCCCTCTTCCGGTCTAGAAACATTTCTTAAGGTGCAATACTTATTTAGAGCAAGGTAAGTTTCTTTTCTTAGCAAGGTAAGTTGATTCTAAGATGTATTCAGAAAAACAAACAGGAAAGAATCCTCCTTACCTCCTTTTTAAGATAAGCTACAAAAACAGAGATCAATGAGAGGAATATATTAGATGTTAAGGTAAACTAAAAAGCTTCAATAAGTAAAACATTGTCAAGTTGGTTCATGAATGGACAGACCAATGAAACAGAACTGTCCACAAATAGACAAATTTATTTGCCAAAAAATGGCATCTCAATTCAGTGGGGGTAAATATGGATTTTTTTAATAAACAACACTGGAACAAATGGGTAACCAATGGAAAAATGGTTCCAACATTGTACATCAGGATAATCTTCAAATGGTGCAAAACTTTTTAAGTGAAATTCTACAGAAGAGGGGGGGAGGTAAGGAGGAGGGAGGGAAAAGAAAGGGAGGGGAGACAACCCTGCAACTCATATCACAGACCGCCCACAGATTAAGACTAATCTCCTTATTATGTAAAGAGCTCCTAAAAATTAAGAGAAAGACCAACAGCCCAACAGAAAAACTATAAAATATAATAAATCTTGCTTGAATATATGAGAAATGCAAATTAAAACCACACTTATATACCATCTCTCACCCAACAAATGGGCAAAAATGCAAAAATTTGAAAATACATTCCATCAACAAAGTTGCAAGGATACAATCACTCTGATTCATTGCTGGTGGGAATGCAAAATGGCACAATTTCAATGGAGCAGAGTCTGGCAATAGTTACTAAAATTACAAATGCATTTACTCTCTAAAGCAGCAATCCTGTGTCATACAGATGTACCTGCACAAACATGACATACATACAAAGGTGTTTACTGAAGCACAGTTTATAACAGTAAAATAAAGAACTTCATTCAGTGCCCAGCAAAAATACATTTATATCTTGTGAATATTTGGAATTTCTCATGATATACAGTATTAGGTGTGGATCTATCTTTTATCTTTCTCCAATCAGAACCAGTTGTTATATGACATTTAATTAAAAGTTAACATTTGGTTAAAGAAACCATGATATATCCGCACGATAAAATAATGTAGTTCTGTAAAAATGAATGAGGAGAAGTTTTGTGTACTAAAATGGAGAACTTCAGGGTATTATAAGTAAAACCAGCAAGGGGTATAAGATTGTAAAAACATGAAAATCACACAACCTGTTGCGTAAGGGAGAAATAAAAACATTCAAGATAAATAGAAACAAATAAAAAGTTTCTTATGGGGACTAGGGGAGAAAGGACAGAAGTGAGACATAGCTAAATAAACTCTTTAGTGATAGTTTTGATTCCTGAGTTTATTTTGACAAATATGTGAGTTTATTACCCACTCAAGAAAAAAGTTTAAAAAATTCAGGGGAAGTAAATAAGTGAAGGATTGGCCATTATGAGAAAAGTTGCTACAGATCAATAATCTAAGTCTGTTTAAATCACTTAAAATTAAAATTAAGTTCCTCTGTCAAATTGGCCACATTTCATGTGCTAGTGGATTGGACAATATACAACATTTCTATCATTGCATAAAGTTCTATTGGGCAGTGCTAAAGTTGTTAGTTAACATTTTCAGCCTAAAGACAGAAGTTAAGTCCTATAAAATGGAAAAGGATCTGTCTCTCCCAAATTAGGTATAAAGCACAAAGAAAATGCACTTTACATATAAAATCAGTCAAATATTTATAAGTGACTAGTAGTCAAGTAAGTATCAAGACATAATGATACATTATATCCCCATGATAAACTAAGAACAAGAAGGTGGAAAACACTGGGAAGATAGGCCACTTTCTGGATGCTTTTGAATCCATTATAAATATAGAAAGATAAATTTTAGTAACAATTTTCCAGGTTGTCAACATATAACCATATTCAAAATAGGACTTAAAATCTATTATAAAGTAAAAAAATATATATGTACTTTTTAAATCCACAAGTTTGGAACATCTGTGCCAAAGCTTCATTCATTCAACAATTATTTACTGAGTATCCACTGTCAGCAGATATTCAGACAATTGGTTGGGCATCCAAGATACCCTGCAGGAAAAAAATCTTAATTTGTAATGATTATCATCCAGTGAGAGAAACATACATTAATAACCACACAAATATATGATACTGCATGTGTTACAAAGACTTACAGAAGTAGAGGAAACTTATTTAATCTTGGGCATTAAGGAAGGCTTTCTTGAGGAAGTTGTGTGTTAAGGTGGAATCTGAAGGGACGGTAAGATTTGGTGGTAAGAACTTGCAAACAGAGGACATTATTATGCATTAAGATCTCAAAGGAGGAAATGCCTCAAAAGAATTGAAAAAAAAAAACCTGTTAACAAAAATAATGAAAACGTGATTTGTAGTTCCTAAAACATATGTATTGGCAATCCTTAATTGAAGAAATCTCTAAAACTGCATAAATTGACTCAAATATCGCCTTAATAGCAATTAATATGGACATCAAGTTTTACATAAGTGAAATAATAAAATAACAACTGGTACTGAGTATAAGAGAATCTCCTGAAATATGAAAGTTCCTTGTCTCCTTTCTAAGGCTAATCAAGAACATACAGGATATTTTTTTTTTTTCTTTTCAGGCCTTTCTCCTGCCACCTAAACTTCTGCTAAATGGTCCTAAAGGAATAGAGATAGAGAAAATCCCTTTATATTTCATAAAGAAGCAGTATAACAAAAGATGGGAAAGACATGACTCCGCTGCAAGAAATTCTGGTACTAAAGTTATGCAACTCCCTTCTCTCCAAAGTGAATAGACAGCTGGGAAACCTCTAAACTAAAGAATATGAATGCCTTTAGCTGTAGTTTATACATAGTGCTTTACTGCTAACAAAAGAAAACATACCATATATAACAATACTAACAAATCACTCTTTGTTGGACCTTGTATGTTCCAAATTAATTTTCCTTTAGGTGATAAGAAGTCTGATAAAACCACACTAGTCTGTTGGCTCCCTGACAATATTAACTCCACCCCAAATGACATAGATTTACAAAGCTAGAACACAAGAATTTACAAACACAAAAATAGTATCTCTTACAAAGACATTACATACATAGATTTTTATGTAATTTATTCAGCTTGGATATAATATTTTGTGCTTTTCACATGTAACAATAATCATAAATACTGCTATGATGGAAATGCTCACTAGAATCTTGTCCCCTGCAAAATATCTAAATTCAGAACAATATTTTTAAAAATTCAAAGAGGAAGTACATTTTTTTCACTTAGAGGCAAAACAAACATTTGTGTTTAAAATGTATTAATCAGAAAAAGAATGTAGAGCTATTTATGATCATCTTAAATTAGTAAACGACATTAATACTACTGTATACAGAGGCCAAGATTTGGCAGTTCAGTAGCAGTGATGATTTAGTCATCACATCTCACAACCTAGTCATTTGGCAAACGTTTTAAAATAAGAGTTTTCATTGTGAAGAACATATAGTTACAGGGGGAAAAAAACCCAGAAAGCTAATCATCATTGCTTTAGCACAACCCACATGCCTGTTCTTAAGGGTATCCATGGTAGCAATGATGCAACAAGCCTACCTAGCTCACCGTGCCTACACAAGTGGGAGAGAGGAGAGGCGGATGATGAAAAAAAATCTCACTTGGAAAGGTGTTTTAGTATTAACATGATAGAATTACATCAACGATATGTCAGACTTTATAACCACATATAAAACCATATAAAGATCAGAAAAAAGATCCAAGAGAGAAAACACTGTAGCAATTCAGTTGAAAAGAAAATTAAGAATTTTCCTCTTCCTGCTATAGTCACTAGTTAAATGTTCAAAGGGTTTTATTTCTAATAACAGAAGAAATTATTTTAATTTAGCTCTTTCAAAAGTAACTACAAATAATATTTTAGGCTTCCTAATTTCCAACCTACATCTTTTTCTATTTTTGCTTTAACAGTTACATAATGAAAATTTATAAAAACTTTATGATATTGATTCTACACAACTTTTTTTTGACAATAGCAGCTCTCTTTTGCTTAAAAAGGGTCAAATACAAAAACCTTTTATTAAGAAGGATAGGACTGAAAGAAGAGAGAGATCATTTCAAATAACCTGGCTAAAATAACAGAAATAAAAACCAAATGAATGAGGTGATAAAGGTAAATCACAAGGAGAACGAACCACAGACGACCATGAAAAGAACTCATGGAGGGAAAAAAACCCAAAGCCTGTTTTTCAGGCTTACTGCTCTCTACATATTCTTCAAGAATATTTAATAAGACATTTTACTTAGGGGTACACAGAAGACATCCCCTTATGAAGAGGATAGGACCAGATAATGGACATGTTTGTATCTGATTAAAGCTCCTACTGTTCGAACTTTAACTCTGTGAGCAACAAGCAAACAAAACTAATTTTCATAAATTTCTCACTTATCCTTTTGTGAGAAATAGTTCACTATACAGGAATAGCATACTTTAAGAATCTACAAATTCACTTACTCTTATTACTGAACATAATTTTAAAATTCAATAATTTTGTCTAACAATCACTGTCAAGTGCACAGAAATAACAAAGTAAATTATTCCATAAAAACCAATGTATAAATTGAAAATGTAAGCATCCGGAATCTTACACAGTCACACAATGTCCACAAATTGGTGCTCAGAAATAAACCAAACTTAGAGATTAAATAGAGTATGCTGTACTTTGAGGATAATGAGCAAAACAGACTTTAAAACACATACTTCCTTAAGGAGGACTTGTACAAGTTTAATCACTTTAAATCCAAATCAGCATCTTTCCAAAGGCAACACAATTAAAACTGGACTATTTTCTAATTCTTGGAAAAAATATTTGCAATTGATGGAAGAGTCCAGAAAATGTTCTCAAAATGAGTTATACTTTAAACCAGTATGACATGTTAGGGCAGAAAATAAAGTAGAGGGGGAGAACTTTCAGAATATATTTACAAGATTTAAATATAATCAAGGCCTTTTAAATCTGTGCTGTTAGGGAAAAAAGCTTCCTAGAGATCTCAGAGAAAAAAAAATCCATTCAATATACTATTTTTAGGTATCTAAAACACATTTCAGAATATTACCTTTCTAAAAGGATATAACTTAAGCATCACATGGTTTCAAATATCTATTTTCAAATATAGAACAATGTTACACTTTGTTTTCAAAATACATTATGAACAAAAAGGTCTCTCACATTCTGTCACTAACAACGAAATGGAGAAAGCATACTATATCTTACCTTTGTGGTTACAATGCACAGGCAATCCATTACTTTACCATTACAATATTTTATACATAAAGCAGTTTATTGCAAACTATTTTAAATTCCTCTATGAATAAAAAAATTAAAAATAAAATTAAAAATAAAGTTGTGAGATAAAACCATAGATAAAAAGTTATAACTGTAACAAGATCTCTCCAGGATCCATTCTTAGAGGTATCAATTTTTCTATATCTGAAATACAAGAAACCAGAATGTGTCACGTGTCCTACAATCTTCTTTATGTAATCTGAATCTGAAGAACTTGAAATTATCCCACAAAACACCGTGGAAGATGTCAGAGTTTATTCCACAAGAGTTCACTGCTGCTTCAGATGCTATTTCATTAATCCCTCTTTCCAAGATATGAGGTTGACAAGGAGTCATCTGATGAAATGTTCCACAAAGAGGTTTCCCCGATATAAATTTAAATCTGCTTCTTGCTTGCTACAGTTTGGATATTCAAAAAAACAACTACCAAAAAAAAAAAAATCACTAAAAAAAAATGCAAGCAAACATTTCTTCCACTAAACCATTTCAGCAACTGCAGCTTGCAAAGTAATGACTTTCTCAGGCAGTAATGAATGGAATATTCCATGTGGTTTATTTGAGAAGGGGAGAAGGAAGAACAAAATGGTCTATCTAAAATATTATTTCTAAAACTTACCTCTTCTCACTTTACTAAAAAAAAAAAAAATTTACCAATGAAGCCAGATTTTAACTTTAGTGCCCTACTAATAAATTCACTTCACTAATCCCTTACAAAAATAAAAATTAAAAAATTACCACCACAAAAAGATAATTATAACTATGTAGCATTTCAAACTCCTCAAGAAGACTTAGTTTTAAATTTAGAAGTAGCCTAACTTTGTGAATTCATGTCTTGTCCTCAAGATCACTGAAAACAGAGCTTGACAGGCTGACAGGGGACAAGACAGAGGGATGCAACCTGCTTTCAGTCTCATAAGCTTGCTGCCTCCCTTTAAAAATGTACAGTAAAGGGGCGCCTGAGTGGCTCAGTTGGTTGAGCGTCTGACTTCAGCTCAGGTCATGATCTCACGGTCCGTGAGTTCGAGCCCCACATCAGGCTCTGTGCTGACAGCTCAGAGCCTGGAACCTGCTTCAGATTCTGTGTCTCCCTCTCTCTCTCTCTGCCCCTTCCCAGTTCATGCTCTGTCTCAAAAAAAAAAAAAGAAAAAAAAAAGAAAATTAAATTTTTTAAAATAAATAAATAAATAAAATAAAAATGTACAGCAAAGAAGAGAACTACCTGGAATTTCTGTCCACAAGGTTTCCTCATGGTCTACAGGTATTATGAATAACCTCAAATTCAAATTACTAAACTGTTCCCATTTGCCTCTTATACCCCGACTCCTATTCCTAATGTTTCAAGTATTGTGGGCTGCATCAAGCAACTTTCACTATGAGGGTTATGAGAAAGAGTTAATGCATGTATATCACTTACATCTATCACCTAATAAGCATCATTATTATTACTGATTGGCTATCAGCTGATAGCCTTTTGTTTCGAGTCTAACAGGATATACCTGAGACAGATCTAGTGAAAGTTGACCTTAAACAGTCGAACAGGACTATCGCAAGGATTAAATTAAATAATACGTGCACAGCACTAAAAAATACTGCCAACTTTGTTAAGTGCTCAATAAATGTCACTTATAGCTATAAATCTATATGCATATATACATGTAGTTGTAAGGCCTGGGGTGGGTAGAAGTAAATTTCATTATGGGCCACCATATCCTCTCCCCTGTGCAGAATAAATAGTCCAGAAATTACATGTTTGGTTTGAGACTGAGAGTAGCCCCTTCTTCCAATCCTACCACCCCAACAATCTTTGCTCTCAATATGAAAGAGTAAAGCCCACTCAAGGCTAATGACTCCTCAAATAAAGTTTATCATTTTTAGGAAAAATACTGCAAACAATGTAGATGATATCTAAGTACTGACTAGGCACTGCATTCTATGAAAGAAAATAAAGAGGTGTGTGAAACTCTTGAGCTGGTTTCTCTCTCAGTGTTCTGAAATTTATTTGAAATTTTTATTATATCTAAAATAGTCTAGCCCAGAGAGAACACACTCCTAAGTTTGGCAGACGTCATTCATAACCGTGGAGGTTGAAATCACTATACTAAGAGTCATAAACAGGATATGTGAGTTTAAACAGTCATTTTCTTTTTGAAGGGAGTGGGGGGGGGTGTCTCAATTTCCCCTTTTATAAAACAAAAAATTTCAGTGGTTTCTAAATCCTTCTACTTATAAAATTCCTATGCTTCAATTTCTGAATTCATTGGATTCTAAGCTCCACTGAGGCACGACTCAAGAACTTCTCATGTATTTACCACTTTATCCCTAGCACCTGGTGACCAGAATGTAAAAGGGGCTCAATACATATTTGCTGAATTAATCAACAGCCTTTCTGATATCTAAATTATAGATTACAAAATTAAAGAGTTCTGAAATGACCCTGAAAATACCCCATTTTCCCAGTAAAAACTATTTAAAACAGTTTTGCCAGATCAAATATAAGCTTATAAGAATATAAATTTTTTTTAATGTTTATTTATTTTTGATACAGAGAGAGAGCATGAATGGGGAGGGCCAGAGAGAGAGGGAGACACAGAATCTGAAGCAGGTTTTAGGCTCTGAGCTGTCAGCACAGAGCCCAACACAGGGCTCGAACTCACAGACCATGATTATCATGACCTGAGCCGAAGTCAGACACTTAACTGACTGAGCCACCCAGGCGCCCCAAGTCAGACACTTAACTGACTGAGCCACCCAGGCGCCCCTAAGCTTATATGAATATAAATAACCAAATATCCATTTTAAATTGACTCAATTAATACATACATTTAACAACACATATTATTAAAATAATATGTTGAAAATATTTTATTCCACTCACACACTAAGAAAAC
Organism: Prionailurus viverrinus; assembly: GCF_022837055.1. NCBI lineage: Eukaryota > Metazoa > Chordata > Mammalia > Carnivora > Felidae > Prionailurus > Prionailurus viverrinus. Next base: position 86,665,172 of record NC_062569.1, on the reverse strand, counting down.
AATTACAGTCAAAGTCTTCATATTCACCTTAAATGTTAGGGTCATCATTATATACTTGTTGAATCACCTAATTATTCTTACCTCAATATCAATTTCACTTCTAAGTTGTTTAGATGCTGCACTTTTTTGGTTGGTTGTTTTATTTTAGAGAGAGAGAGAGAGAAGAGGGGAGAGGGGCAGAGGGAGAGAGAGTCTTAAGCAGGCTCCACGCTTAGTGTGGAGCCCAATGCAGGGCTCAATCCCCTGACCCTGAAATCATGACCAGAGCTGAAATCAAGACTCAGACTCTTGGGGTGCCTGGGTGGCTCCGCAGGTTAAGCCTACCCAGTTTTGGCTCAGGTCATGATCTCACAGTTAGTGAGTTCAAGCCCCACACTGGTTTCTGTGCTGAGGGTGTGGAGCCTGCTTGAGATTTTCTCTCTCTCTCTCTCTCTCTCTCTCTCTCTCTCTCTCTCTCCTTCTCTCTGCCCCTCCTGCGTGCTCTCTCGCTCTCAAAATAAATAAATAAACAAACTTAAAAAAAAAAAAGAGATGCTCAATTGACTGAGCTACCCAGGTGCCCCTAGATGCTGCATTTTTTTAGTTCGTGTATTAAATGTCACCTGATATTTTATCTCAAATCACTATTAGTACTAATTCACATAATAGACAATTTCTTCCATTTGTTCTGTAAGTACCCATTATAATCTTTATTATATAACCACTTACTAATACTCATCAGTGTACCTTTTATTTTTTCATGTCATTCTTTAGAAAGAGAGCATGAGCAGGGGAGAGGCATAGGGAGAGAGAAAAAGAGGGAGAGAGAAAAAGAGGGAGAGAGAAAAAGAGGGAGAGGGAGAGGGAGAGGGAGAGGGAGAGGGAGAGGGAGAGGGAGAATGAATCTCAAGCAGTCTCCACACTCAGCATGGAACCTGATGTGGGGCTTGATCCCACGCTCCTGGGATCATGACCTGAGCCGAAATCAAGAGTTGGATGCCTAACCAACTGAGCCACCCAGGTGCCCCAAGTATACTTTCTAATCTTTCAAAAAGAACTTGTATATAATATCCAACACTTGACAATTTTTAAGGTCATATTCAACCATGATTATTTAATCTGTGTTTAATTCTACACTCGCTGCATCTTCTATAAACACCCAAACTTGCACTAAGGGCATTTCAAGCCAATGTGTTCTTAAACAGTCATTTGTGTGATAAATAATTTAGAAATTACCCTGTAATAGGAGTAACTTTAGAAGGTCTCAAATATAAGCCTTTTGGGATGGCCACACCTCAATATTCAGGCACACAAGATAATTAATAGTACTTTAGAATACCAACAGCTTTCTATATATATGCAATGGTTTCCAACCAGGACAGAACTCTCCTGCCTTAAAACTAGAGAACTAGACAAACAAGAAAAAAATGATTTTTAGATATTGAACAAAGACTGAGCAAAAACAGTGATCCTTGTGAGAAGAAAAACAAATGAAGTGAGTCCCATAAATGGACCCAGTTACTGCCTGGAAAAGGTTTCCAGGCTGCAGCAGAGGGAGTTGGATAAATAAAGAAAGCCCAACAATCTAAGGTAAGGAGAAAGATGAGAACTCAGGAAATCCGGGGTGTCTAAAATTCACAGGTAAGAGTACCAGGGAGAAGAGAGCTCCATAGAGAGAGCTTCACAGATCTGGATAATCCTCCTCTTCAGATTATTTCTGATCAGTCATACATACAAGGAAACGTGGGGAAAAAACCTTGGAAAGAAGCAAGTAGAACAATTCCCAGAACTCTCACAGGGCCAAGAACAATGGAAAAACTCCTAATATACAGGGCTGGGTCAAGTAGTCAGAAAAGTATTGGCACACCTCATTTTATTGCACTTTGTTTTATTGTGCTCCACAGAGACTGTGTGTGTTTTGTTTTTCCAAACTGAAGGTTTGTGGCAACTCTGCATCAAGTAAGTCTATTGGTGCCATTTTCCCACTAGCATTTGCTCACTTCATATCTCTGTGTCACATTTTGGTAATTCTAGCAATATTTTAAACTTTATTATTATATTTGTTACGGTGAACTGTGATCAGTGATCTTTGGTGCTACTACTGTAATTGTTTAGGGGCACCACAAACTGTACCCATATAAGACAGCAAAGTGAATCAATGTTGTGTGTGTTCTGACTGTTCCACTGACCAGCTGTTCCCCTCCTCCACCTCTCTCCCTCCTCTTGGGCCTCCCTATTCCCTGAGACACAACAATACTGAAATTAAGCTCATTGATAACCCAATAATGACCTCTAAGTGTTCAAGTGAAAGGAAGAATCATACATCTCTCCTTTAAATCAAAGCTAAAAATGACTAAGCTTAGTGAGGAAGGCATATTGAAAGTGAGACAGGCTGAAAGCTAGACCTCCTGTGCCAAACAGCCAAGTTGTGAATGCAAAGGAAAAGTTCTTGAAGGAAATGAAAAGTGCTACTCTAATGAATGCATGAATGAGAAGAGAGCAAAACAGCCTTATTGCTGATACGGAGAAAGTTTTAGTGGTCTGGACAAAAAAGCAAATTAGATACAACATTCCCTTAATCCAAAACCTAATCCAGAGTAAAGCCCTAACTCTCTTCAATTCTGTGAAGGCTGAGAGAGGTGAGTAAGCTGCAGAAGAGAAGTTTGAAGCTAGCAGAGGTTGGTTCATGAGGTTTAAGGAAAAAAACTGTCTGCATAATATAAGTGCAAGGTGAAGCAGCAAGTATGGATATGCAGCAAGTATGCTGCAGAAGCTGCAGCAAGTTATCCAGATCTAGGTAACATAATTCATGAAGGTGGCTATACAAAACAACAGATGTTCAATGTAAATGACACAGCCTTCTATTGCAAGAAGATGCCATCTAAGACTTTTCATAGCTAGAGAGGAGAAGTCAATGCCTGGATTCAAAGCTTCAAAGGACAGGGTGATTCTCTTGTTCAGGGCTAACGCATCTGATAACTTGAAGTTGAAGCTAATGCTCATTTGCCATAATTCTGAAAGGCCCTGAAAATCTAGGACCTTTCAGAATTATGCTAAATCTACTCTGTGCTCTGTAAGTGAAATAATAAAACCTGGATGACAGCATATCTTTTAACATCATGGTTTACTCCATATTTTAAGACCACTGTTGAGACCTACTGCTCAGAAAAAAGACTCCTTACTGCTCACTGACAAAGCACCTGGTCACCCAACAGCTCTCTCTGATGGAAATGTACACCTGCTAACACAACATCCATTCTGTAGTCTATGAATCAAATAGTAATTTTGGTTTTCATGTCTTATTAAGAAATGTATTTTGTAAGGCTATGGCTGCCATTGATAGTGCTCCTCTGATGGATCTGAGCAAAGTAAACTGAAAACTTTCTGGAAAGGATTCACCATTTTAGATGCCATTAAGAACATTTGTGGCACGAGAAAAACATTCTTCATGGGAAGAGTTCAAAATATGAACATTAAGAGGAGTTTAGAGGAAGTTTATTCCAACCTTCATGGATGATTTTGAGGGTTCAAGACTTCAGTAGAGAAAGTAATGCGATGGAAACAGCAAGAGAACTAGAATTACAACTGAGCCCGAAGATAGGACTGAATTGTTACAATTCAGTAACAAAATTCATGACAAAATTTTAATGGATGAAAAGTTGCGGTCCAAAATGTAACACACACAGAAAGGACTTGAAAAAAAAAAAAAAAGGTTCTTTATCCTTTGCTACATTGATAAATTACTAATGAGTATGTAACATTTTAATATAAAAATTCTTTATTTTTAAAACCTACCATTTACTAAACACTTAACATGTGTATCAGACTCTGATCTAAGTTTTAAGTACATTATCCCATTTCATACTTACAAGTACCATATGAGGTTAAGTAATTTGCTCTCCATTATACAATGCAGTGTAACAGATCTCAACATACAGAATCAGAAAGTGAAATTACAGAATATATATATATATAGTTCTCATTTTCAATATATATGTATGAGCTAAGTAATAGATTAACATATAGGATTAGCTGAACAAATATATATCAAATGGTTAAAAGAGATTATCTCAGAGAAAGAATGTTAAAAAAAAAAAAGACTGAATTTAAATAACGTGCATTTTTCTGTATATGTATGTTTTAAGATATGCCTGAATTATTTTGGTAATCAGAGATTTTTCTTTAAGGTAAATAACTGAAAATGAAAGAGAGCAGTTACTGTGGAAAAAGGAGTGTAAGAAGTCAGGTTACAGTGGATTAAGAATGAGAAGTGAAGGGGGTACCTGGGTGGCTCAGTAAGTTAAGCATCTGACTTAGCCCATGTCAAGCTCTGTGATGACAGCTCAGAGCCTGAAGCCTACATCGGATTCTGTGTCTCCCTCTCTCTGCCCCTCCCCTACTTTCTCTCCCTGTCTCTCCCTCTCTCTTTCTGTCTCTCTCTCTCTCTCTCTCTCACACACACACACACACACACACACACACACAAATAAACATTTTTAAAAAAGAATGAGAGTGAAGAAAGAAAAAAGGTAAACTACTTTTTCAAGAAGCTTAGCTATGAAGAGAAGGTATGCTATCAGATCCTACGAAGAATCACTTTTTTCTGTTTTTCTTTTAGTGGAATCTTTGAATATATTTATAGGATAAAGAAAGGTACCAAGGTTCAAGGAAGAGAAAGAGGTTATAAATATCAAATGAGGAGAAAGAGAATGAGATTCCAAAGAAAAAAGATCAAGAGCACAACAGAAGCTGTCATTAAAGGATCAAGGGCATAATAGAAACTGTTAGTATTAATTCTCTGAGGTGACTTTCACATAATTGAAAACATACTTTTATAAAGTTAGGAATTTTTACAAGCATGTATCACTCTGACAATCCAAAGGGGGTGGGGGGGGCTAAGAGCACATGAAGGGATATCATTGTTCTAATACTGAAGATAGTAATGGATGCCAACACAGATACAGAACAATCAAAGTTACCTAAATCAGCTACTGAAAACATTACAGAATCAAAACTCGTAAATCTAAGACATACTGGGAGGCCTTCCTGCAGCATATAAATCTATAACCACTGTGGCATACCTAAGCTTTAACAAGTTTTCTTCTAGATTAACATCTTGGCATAATATGGCAACCGTTTCACTTCTTACATGGTGTTTCTTTACATTTCACTTCCATTACAAAGTTACTCATTTGGGAGTACGTCCTTCAGTTTTAGTACTAACAACTATGGTTTAAATGCTGGAATAGGACCGCCCTAAGCTATAAACATAAAAATATAAAAGATTATGTAATAGTGAATGTAAAATAACAGCAGAGCGGTCATCAAAATCACCTGCAGACATCTCATGTATAATTCACTTAGTATACCTATGAATTTTGGACTTGATGACATTTTTTAATTACAGGGGTTTTGCATAGGGGTTGTGCATTATTTCAAAAGTTGTATATTTGTTATTTTTATAACATACCCCTTAAAAATTGGAATGAGACAACACTGTAAATTTGGTGATGGGAAGAGTGAATTAGAGTTCAGGCTAGCATCTCTGTGATGTATTGTCTCTGAGACAGAGCTGTCTGCTAGAAAAACAGAGCATCAAGAAAAAGGATAAGAACCTTGAGTTCAATGATAAAGGAAATAGGAAAAGACACTGACCATCAATACATCTGATTATTACTTCACAGGCAGGGATTCAAAATTTTAATAGTTCATAAAATTATAAAATTTTGTCAGCTGTCTTCCAAAGTCCATAGTATGAATTGAAGCAGAGGTCTGCTTCAGGGATACAGAATTATAGGCTAGGTGGCACCAAAGATCAAAAATGTACTGAGTTTGGGGGTGCCTGGGTGGCTCAGTCAGTTAATCCGGCTGACTTCGGCTCAGGTCATGACCTCAGGGTTTGTGTTCAGCGCAGGGCCTGCTTTAGATCTTCTGTCCCGCCCCTCCCCCATTCACACACACTAAGATAAAAATAAATATTAAAAAATGTACTCAATTTAGGGGCACCTGGGTGGCTCAGCAGGTTAAGCATAGGACTACTGATTTCAGCTTAGGTCATAATCTCACAGTTCCTGAGATCTAGCTCCACATCATGCTCTGTGCTGACAGCATGGAGCCTGCTTGGGATTCCCTCTCCCCCGCTCTCTCTCTGGCCCTTCCTCGCTCATGCATTCTCTCTCTAAAAATAAATAAACATTTCTTTTTAATGTACTGAATTTGAATATGGACTGGCAGAATTATAGAGATAATGGCATTATAACAATTTTAAATTTCTTCACTCTGATAACTGTATACTAGGTGTTTTTAGATATAGTCATATAAAATAAAGAAAATAAGTTATTTTAAGAAAAATATCCTTGTTTATAGGCAATACATGAAGTATTTAAGGATAAATGATTCATGACGCCTGCAATTTGCTCTCAAATGGGTCAGCAAAAATAAGTTTATGTATATGTGTGTGTGTGTGTGTACATACACAAGGCAAGCAAAGTGACAAATCACAGTTTACTTTACAGTTCTTGCAATTTTTCCGTTGATAATTTTTTTTTCAAAATACTAAATTTTTTAAACAACCAGAGACTTAAACAGAGCCCAAATAACAGTAAAATATAAGCCCATAAGAAAGGTACAAAGTGCTACAGGCATTCAGAAGAGATGAGTTTCAGCTAAAAGATGGGTTGAACACTTCACATGGAACGTTTCTGAGCTAGGCCATGCCAGACAGAGTAAGATAAGGACACTGCAGTTGAAAGGAATGGCAGTGTTGGTAGTGTTCACATAACTTCAAATGTTCTTATCAAGGAAATAGGAGTTGAGCAATTATTTTCTTTAAAAAAAGAATAAAGCAAATGAGATTACTATTTTAAAATTTTCCTTTTCATTCTTCCTCAAAACAAACCAAAACAGCTGTTTACTGTAACAGCTAACAGAAACTACCAGTCTAACTGAACAGTATTTAATTCTATCTTTCAGAGAAAAATAAGGCAGTGAATACTGATATGTATTCCCAATTCATGATGTAAAACCAACAACTAAAAACCTTAAAAATTAATGAAAACCTTAACTAGAACTTATCTGTCCATTCTTACAATCTAATGAGCTTTAGAAATGTTACTTACTGTAAACTAAAGACATAGCTCTCAACAATGAAGTGGTTTTAAGAAAATTGAAAGAGTGTTAAATGACTAAAAATAAAATAACTCTTGCTTTCTGGGTCTTCCTTTTAGCAAAACTTCTAAAAACTAAATTTAAAAGACCACCTTCTTTCAGATAAGAGATTAAAATAAGTATTTTTAATCAGTCTAATGTCTATTATCAGAAAAAGATCTTAGAATAAAATGCCCAAATTTTCCTTTTTTTTTTTTTTTTTTTTTTAGCCCAAATTTCCTTAATGGCTAAATACAGTTAAATAACTGGCTCTATGGTTCACTTCAGCAGTTGGTAATTACAAAAATCAGAAGCAGGCCAAATGCCTATCAAAAAAGACATATCTATACAGGAATACCAGGCAGCAATCAATAAGACCGCGGCAAATATGGCTAATACGGAAAGATAGCTAAAACATTAAGACATGCTGAAACACAAAGCTGTAAAAACACAAGCTAAAAACAGTATATTAGTATAATATGACTATTTTAAAAATCAGTCCCAGAAATATGCAAAGAAAAACATGGTAGATTATACCAAACCATTTTCAGAAGCTCCTGTGCAGGGAGGGATTTCATTTTCTTATGTCAAATAGTTCTGCAAATTTTTTGTAACAAACTTCCTTGTTATGTTTCTATCTCTAATTAGTTCCTTCTTTCCTTATTTTATTTCCTTCATTGTGATACTTTCACTTATCTAGGCAACAAGTCCAAGTACCAAGAAAGTTATTAAATACAGAAACATGTGCCTTGAAGCTGAACTACTGAGTTCTAATCTGGTTTTCTACATGGTAATAATGTAAGTTTGGGCAGTCAAAACATCCCTGAACTATATATAGTTTGCTGAATTCTCAAGTGAGTATTAGCTCCAAATACAAAAGACCAAACCCTAGCTTACCTCATATACATCAGGAGACTATAACAAGAATCCATGCTCTTATGACATCTCAAAACATTATCTATCATGTATGTGAGTGTGTCCTTTAAAACTATGCAGTTTGAAAATAATGTTATAAGTATTATCCATTCTTATGGAGTATGTGTGAGTTTTTTAAGACAGGAAGAAAGAATACATCATATAGTTTTAAAATATTAATACCATAATGGGTCGTTAAACCAGTGATGTTTCTCAAATTTTATTTTACCAGTTCTGGGACAAAAGGCTAAAGTTGGTAGACTGTCACCTGCCTCTATATTCTCTTACCTCTCAAAGATAATGCCTCAAAGAAAAGGCAATCACATGGAACAGAGAAAGAGAAGCCATTATTGCTGGCTGATTCTAGTTCTAAGGCAGTGAAAGTTCAAAATGAACTTGGAAAAACTGTGCTAGAGAACAAGGACGTGCTCAAAAACCAATGCAGCATGTCAAAAGGACACAGAGGGATCCGGATCTCTTCAAGGGATCATCCCAATCCCTGGCACAATGTGAGTATCCAAAGAATAACTGAAATGGCCTGTAAACATTGCATAAGTAAACTCTCAGTCACTAAATTAGTGATAATTTTTTTAAAAAAATAGAGTAACAAAAAAGGGAAAAACTTACTAGCCAATTTTGAAAGGAAATACTGCACAAACTTTACTAGCATTAAAACAAAATACAAGCTTTACCCTGCCCATCTTTTTCTTTCCTCTTTAAATGACATTAACTTTTTGAAGCGATCATGCCAGTTGCCTTACAGAATACCACATATTCTATACTTGTTTTTTGTTTCCTGATGTTGCTTAAGTCCTCCCACGAAGTCCTGTATTTCTGTAACAGGAAGTTAGATGTAAACATTGATTATACTCATTTTTGATAAACAGACTTCATAATGATATATTGAATTTCATACTGCATCGCACCAGGAAGCACATAGTATCATATCAGGTTGTTGCACTTGTGATGAAAACTTAAAGGTGGCAACCTCCAGATCTTCCAGATCAACCTCCAGATCTTAAGTATCTGTAGGTGGGTACTTCAGCAACTTGAGTAAATTTTTACCTGACTGACCCATTAATGATCCTTCCCTGAATCACTCATTTCATCAGACGTTTCAAAATATTGATTCACCACACCCCCATTTTATCATTCCATTTGTATTTATTAGCTGGTATTCTTCTGTAAAAGATACTTTTCCCTTTCAACTAGAAATGAAACTTTGTTACTCTTACAAAGGCAGGGCAGAGCTAATATATTTGGAGACAGCTGTAAAAGTGAATTCGAGAGAAAATAAAATAATTATTATGAATTGTTAGGTGTGATAACAGTACTAGGGTTGTTTACACAGGAGGATGTTTGACTATTCTTGGTCATAGGAGATGTGTGCCAAAGTTTTCATAGTTTAAGAGCTGGATGTCTGCAACTGATTTTCAGATAATTTCCCAAAAATATACATACATAGAAAAAGCAAATATGACAAAATGTTAGTAATTGTTGACCCTATGGATATTTGGATATTTGCTGTATTATAATGGGTGTTGTACTATTCCCTTGATTTTACTAGACATGGAAGATTTCTATGATAAACAGTCAGAAAAATATATAATCACCTTTAGCCTACTACTTAATTACAATATGGAAAGAACCACAATTCTCACTTCATTTGAAAAATATTTACTGAACAGCTACCACATGCAAATACTACATTTAGTAAATAAGACAGTACCTAACCTCAAGGACTCCAAATAACACAAAATAATATATATTTCAGCATTTAATCATAACAGTGATGAGTATAATCAAGCAGAGGCAGAAAGTGTTATAATAGAGGCTTGATAAATTTCTTTACCAAGAAAGCCTTCTATTCAGGAAGTGACCTCTTAGTCATCCTTAATTCTTTTATTGTGATCTCCATCTTACTCTCCCAACCCATTTCCAATCTGTCCCAAATCCCTGTGCTCTACATTTTAAAATATCCGTAATTCATCCACTTAGCACCTCCATTATCACCACTTTGGTTAACGCCTACATGCATCCTTAACTGGATCACCAAAACAGACTCTTAACAGGTCTCCTGCTTCTACTCTTACCAAAGACTATTTTCAACAAAACAGCAGAAGTGATACTTTTAAAGGTTACGTTAAATAACATCACTCCTTCGCCCCAGACCCAGCAAAAGCTTTACATGATCTGCCTTTGCCTTACCTTTGACCTCATCTCTCACCACTCTTTCCTGTACTCACTCTGCTCCAGCCACACTGGTCCTCTTGCTATTTCTCGTAAATTCCAGCCTTATGTCTTAGAGTCTGCACTCTACTTAGAGGAACTGGTTGTTCCTCTAAATAGCTGCATCAACTTCCAACTTGTACAAATATCACATTTTCAATAAAATACCCTACTAAAAAGTGCAAAGTACCCTGCAATGTACTTTGTGAAACTGCAAAGGAATCGGACATTCCTGATACCCTCACTCTATTCTCTTTTTTTCTTCTCATATCACTTATCACCTTCTAACATACTAGATAATTGATTAATTTATTGTTTATTACCTGCATTGCCACTAGAATGTAAGTAAGCTCCATGAAGACAGGGAACTTTGCTTCTATTCAAGCTCCTTGTTCAAGGCATGATATATAGTAGGTGATCAATATTTGCTGAAAAACTGACATTTAAGATAAAAGGCTAAAAGTGAGCTGGAGATGGCAAGAAACAACTTCCTACGCAGAGGAATTATTATATGGGGGCCCTGAGCTACAAGGAACCAGTAGCCAAAGAATGAAAGACTTCTAAAAAATGAGTGGAAAACAGGCAGTGGTCAAGTAATTTACAACTTCTGAGTCTCATTTAGGGATCTCCCACTTTATTATGAAAGAAATGAAAAGCCAACGAAGGGTAATGACATGATATGCATTTTATAAAAATAATCTTCAAAAGGGACAAGTTTGAATGCAGATAGGTTGATTAAGGGGACCATTAGAATAATCTAGGCAAAAAATGAGGGTGGTTTAGACTGGAGTGCCAAGAATGGAGACACAGTAAAATGCTGATTCATGTGAAATATTGCAAACTGCAGTATGGATTACACGTGTAAATGTGAAAAGCAAAACTAAAAGTTTTTAACAAATAATAAAGTAGGACAACTTTATGACTTTGGAGCTGAAAACCATTTTAATAGGCACAAAGAGCATTAACCATAAGATATACTGAAAAGATATCATTTGGAAAAGCATGCCCCAGAGTGGGAAAAAATGTATGTTATTCATATATCCAACAAAGGAACCATATCTAGATAGAGAGACCTCCTAAAATCAGTAAGATGAAAGACAATCCAAAAAAAAAAAAAAAAAAAAAAAGGACAAGAAACTTAAGTAGACCATTCACAAAAGATAGCAAAATGAACAATAAACATATGAAAAGGTGTTTGTTAATCTTGTTAATGATAGGGAAAATGCAAATACCCATATGAAGTATGACTACACACCTACCAAAATGGTTAGTTAAAATTATTAATAAAAAGACTGACAATAACAAGTGTTGGCAAATAATGTGAAGCAACTGAAACTTGCACATACTGGCGGTAATTACAAAAAACAGGCATAATCACTTTGCAAAAGTGTTGTCATCATGCCCAAAACTAAACATATGCGCGTCATTTTCACGACTGGGTATATAAACAACAGAAATGCATACACAGGTACACCAAAAAATATACACACAGTTCTGCTATAACATTTTGAAAATGCAAATTTGTTCCAATGCAATGATGTGTTAGGGAACGATACTAGCATAACACAAATTTCATGTTTGTTTATGCTCAATCTTGTCCATGAGAAACACTAGGTGAGAACAGAAAATTGCACCCAGATCAAATGAACCACACAGAAATACACAAAATACACACATTTCAGCCTTCAGCTTTTCCTAAATGTTATGATTCATACCCATCCACACCTGTTGTGTCAACAACTGTTCATCCAATTTCAGGTAAATCCCTGGGCCAGCACTGCACAGTAACTCACAGGTTGCAACCCTGACACACACTCCCACAGCAAATAAGATTTATTTTCAAGATAAAATGCCATCTTTATTATAGTACTTATGTACTCCTTAACCATTTAACATGTGTGAAACTGTGCTACTATTTTTATTAGGATCTTATCTTTTTTTTTTTATATATGTCACCCACCAAGTTTTAAGCTTGGAGTCCCCAACTCTACATAAGCCTTGTGGTTTTTGTTTTTTTTTTTTAATTTTTTTTAACGTTTATTTATTTTTGAGACAGAAAGAGACAGAGCATGAACAGGGGAGGGGCAGAGAGAGAGGGAGACACAGAATCTGAAACAGGCTCCAGGCTCTGAGCTGTCAGCACAGAGCCCGACGCGGGGCTCGAACTCACGGACCGTGAGATCATGACCTGAGCCAAAGTCGGATACTTAACCGACCGAGCCACCCAGGCTCCCCAAGCCTTGTGGTTTTTATTGAACAACTTTGCACAGTGTAGTGATTGTTAAGAATGTATATGTTGTGCTATAACAGAACTGACTGTAAAAGAATGTTCAAAGCAGCACTAACCCAAAACTGGAAACAATACAAATACCCATCAATAGAATGGATAAATATACTGTAGTGTATCATACAATGGAATATTACACAGCACAGAGAATGAAAAAACTTCCACTTATGGATGAAATTATCAAATATAAGAAAAAAGAAGCTAGACACAAGAAAATATATACCATACACAATCTGTTAATAAATAGTTTTAGAAATGCAAAACTCATCTATGGTGATAGAAATCAGGATGGTCCTTTGAAGAAGAGGATATAGGTAGGGACTAGGAAAGGTACAAGGGAGATTTTTGGGGTACAGGTATATCTTTAACAAGAGATGTAATGTACATACCAGAAAATTCACCAAATTTTAAAATGTACAATTTACTGGTTTTTAGTATATTCAGAGTTGTACAACCATCATCGCTACGTAATTCTGGAACCCCATTAGCAGTCATTCCATTTTCTTTTTCTTGACCTAGTGTACTGACAATGCAGTAATTCATCAAGCTACACATTTGTGGTTTGTGCACTTTTATGTACAAATACTACCCACTACTTCAGTAATTTAAGTCAATGCTTAGAGGACTTCAGGTTAAACCTAGCAGACTGATTTTATAACTCTACAATCTCCTAAAATTCTACTTAAAGCAGATGGATTATTTTAAAGCATTAAATCAAAAGATCAAAGAGAAGGTAAAAAAAAGTTATCTTCCCTACTCCACTCAGTTAATTTCTTTCTGAAATGAACTCAGAAGGGCTGAAACAGGGCTTGGAGATAGCAGGGATAACTGAAAACAAATACATTACTGAAAACAGACTAAGTGTGTATTCTTCCAGATATACCTAACTTCTACGTTTTTTTTTTACAGTCATACTATACCTCCTGATATGCATACTATATACCTGATATGCAATCATTTAATAACATATAGATATATAAGCTATATTTTCATGCCTGCTATTTTATATTGCAGTAAGTGGCTGTAACATTACATGTTTATTCAATTTCCTTTTTTTAAATTACTTTTTAAAGTAATCTCTACACCCAATGTGGGGCTCAAATTCACGACCCTGAGATTAAGAGTTGGACGCTCTACTGACTGAGCCAGCCAGGCACCCCTATCCAGTTTCTTACTGATAATCATTTAGATTGTTTCCCTGTTGATTTTTATTAATATTACAAATAGTACTGCAATGAACATGCATATATATATATATATATCTGAATATATATTAATAATTTGTGTGAGTACATCTATAACATATGCTAAACCAAAGAATATGAATACTGTTGTCTTTCAGAAAGGTTGCACAACTGTACCTCCTACCCACAGTATAAGAGTTTCTGTTTCCTCACACTTAATTAATCTTTGACAATCAAACTAGTTAAAAAACACTTTATTAATTTGATATGCATGTTTTCAAAGTGAGGTTGAGCATCTCTTTATAGGCTTATCGGGGCACGTGTATTTCTTTTTCTCTAAACAATCCATTAACATCCTTTGGTCACTTTTCTATTGAATGTTGACGTTTTTCTTACTGATCTTTAAGAGGTTTTTTGAGTTGAGAAGGTTGGAAATTAGGCCTTTTTCATAAGTGTGGCAAGTTTTCCCCCAGCATATCCTTTCAGCATCTCAATTGTTTAATGCATCTTTCAAGATATAGAAGTTCTATAACCAAAGTTCAAACAATCAAACTTTGTGAGGTCCACAAAGAAATTCTACAAAGTCAGCATTCTTAACTTTTTCTTTTTTCTGGATTTTGTTTGTTGCCATGCTTAGGAAAGTTCTTCATAACCAAAAATCATTAAAATGTTATGGTTTCATTCTTTTTTTAAACCTTTGAATCTTTGATCTGCTTGCAATGTATTGTCAAAAACAGAACTGCCATAGACTGAATGTTTGTGTCCCAACCACCCACACCCACACACATACAAAATTCATACACTGAAATCCTCAACTCCAATGTGATGGTATTAGGATGTGGAGCCTTTGGGATGAGATTAGGCCATGAGCAAGGAACCTTTATGAATGGAATTAGTGTCCTTATAGAAGAGATTCCAGTGAGCTCCCTCACCCCTTCCTCAATGTGAGGACACAGTGAGAAGATGGTAAACTATGAACCAGGAAGTAAGCTTTCACTAGACGCTGAATCTACTGGTGACTTGATCTTGAACTTTCCAGCTTCCATAACTGTGAGAAATAAATTTGTGTTGTTTATAAAACACCCAATCTGTGGTATTCTGTTACAGCAACTCAAAAGGACTAAAACAGGATACTGCATCCTTTTCTGTTGGAACTTCTTATTAAATCAGGCAATTGCTCCTACTCTTGCATCCTGCTTCCTTTCAAATATTCTTCCTTACCATCTCTAAAATTCACTCTTATTTTAAAACAGATTTGTTTTCATAAAAATGACACATGCTCACTATTTGTAAAAAGTAATGGAGAAAAGTACTAAAAATAAAAAAATCCCCATCACCCAGAAACTATCATTAATATTAAGCAAACATTATTCCAAACAACTCACTAGGTATACATTCAAAGTAGGGGACATACATACCAAATAGAAAAAAGTTCTAAGACAATAGGATACTATCATGTCACTTTAAAAATAAACAGTATTATCATTTTACTACATCAGAAGAAACGAAGTTACAAGGGCACAAATTAACTGACAAATGAGGATTTGTCAAGTTAGAGCAGTTACCAACTGTAAAAACAACAAAAAGGACAAGAAAGAAAAATGAAAGAAAATGTCTTTACAAGACAAAGATTTTCACTTTAAGAGAGTAAGAGAAGCATGCCCTGGAAACTGCTCAATCTCAAATACTTTTTGCAAAAAAACAAAAAACAAACAAACCCTCTTTATGATAATCCTACAAAAGCGAACATAAAGTAAAAGAGACAAGATTGTGTTGCATGCAATTTTGTCAAAAAAGCACGATCTTACTTTTTAATCCAAGAATTAGTGAACAAGTGCAATAATAACCAAAATTTTGTACAAGACAAAGTATTTTCATAATTTTCATATTATGTTTCAAGTTACAGTCAAATAAAAACTTTCTCTACATTTGTTTTAATTTGGATCAGTGGATTCTCTTCAACTACAAAACAAGTAAGGTGAATTAAATGATCTAAGTCTCTTTTCAGTCCTAAACATGCCTCAAAGAGTCTCAAGAGATCACGTCAAAGGTCACTTAGCCAAGTTTTCTATCCAAATTAAGCATAAATAGATGCGGAACAGGGGAAAATACTTTCCTTCTCTTATGGCACTCTCAAAAAAAGTAGAAATTAAATTTCTAAATATCCCAGGCATTAAAAAAAAAAATCCTTATGACTGCCATCCATCAGTGTGTTTCAAAACCATTTACATTTTCAGACTAACATCCATCAGGGTATTCTGTCTTCTGCAAAGAGTACTTCCCTTTAACCAAACTTAGCTCACTCAAATTTGACACAGATTTTCCCCTTTTTAAAACAATCTAGGAGTGATGAACACACCTCCATATTCCTGTTACTAAGTCTATTCATGAATGGATATAAATTTCAAGCACAGTAGAGCATTTTCCATGTGCCAAGCCCTAAGCAACATTTTTAATCATATTCACTTCTCATCCATCTTCCTAATCAATAAGATCTGTCATATATAGTCAGAAAGTTCTTATTCTTCTGTTCTATTCTCCTGTTAACATGTCCATAATATACTTGTCAAGAGATGCAGAAACACCAGCACCACACACAGCATTTCTAGGTAGCAGTGCCTCATTTCATAAAAGTTGAAATTTTCCAGTACTATTTTTTAAAGATTTTTAAGTAATCTCGGGGCGCCTGGATGGCTCAGTCGGTTAAGTGTCTGACTTCGGCTCAAGTCATGATCTCATAGTTCTTGAGATCAACCCCAGAGTCCGGCTCTGTGCTGACAGCTCAGAGCCTGGAGCCTCCTTCAGATTCTCTGTCTCCCTCTCTATCTGCCCCTCCCCCTCTCGTACTTGGTTTCTCTCTCTGTCTCTGTCTCTCTCAAAAAATAAACGAACCTTAAAAAAATATTCAAAAAATCTATTTGGGATGGATCATAAGTACAAATGACACATCAACAAAAAGGAATGGAAACTGAAATGATCCAAGAGAAAGTGACAAAAAAAAAAAAAAAAAAGTATGCACAGATAACACTAGAATCTCTCCCTAATCAGAGAGAAACACATTAAGTTCAGGCCAGGATTAGTAAAAAGAACTCTGAATTGGATGTTAAGAGGTCTGAAATCCAAGGGTAGACTTGCCCAAACTAGCTGAATAGGCTGGGTCAAGTCATTCATTTTCTTCTGGATCTCAGTTTCCTAATCTTTAAAATAAAAAAAGAGGGATCAGATGTGCTCCCTCTTCTAAAATTTTACAATTCTATGTGACTTAATATAAAAAGGAAAACTTGGAAACTGTCTACTTCATTACCAAAGGGCTGTCTTGTTGCTGTCCACCACTACTTTTCCTTGATATATTACTAACCAAAGAGAGGCTGATTCAATTTTCCAGATACTTCTCTAATACAAACTAGAAGGAACTAGAATCAAATTCAGTCAGACAACCACTTTCAAATGACCGTTTCTCAGAAGGCTCATTACAAAATGCTTCATATCTCTGTTCTAACTCCACCAGCAATAGTGTATCATAACAAAAAAAAGAATATTACTAAACTAGTTTTTAAAACTTTAATAGACAGTTTTAACTACAGAAAAATGCAGAAACCAATGCTGACCTTAAGATTTACTGATTAGTCTTTTTTTTTTTTTTAACATTTATTTTTGAGAGAGAGGAGAGAGCACACACAAGCAGGACAGGGCCAGAAAGAGGGAGACAGATCTGAAGCAGGTTCCACTCGGTTAATGCAGAGCCCGACAGTGGCTTAAACTCATGAACCATAAGATCGTGACCTGAGCCAAAATCAAGAGTTGGCTGCTCAACTGACTGAGCCACCCAGGTGTCCCTACTGATTAGTCTTTAATCTTTACTTAGTCTTTACTAAGTTTTTAATAATCTTTAAGCCAAATAAAACAGAATATTTGGAGTAAATGTAGCAACTAAACTGCCCAGGACTACAAAACTATATTCTATGTCTCAAAAAGAAAAAAAATATATATATATATATCAGAGCAAAACCATCTTTCCAAAGTATGATTTTACTGAGGTCTCTCATGCAAAGTATTCTTTTAATAGTCTAAAGCAAGTATTTCAGGCCTCAAACCATTCACAGCATTTTAAGAAAAGGCACCAGAGATTCTGAGCTTTTCTCTTCAAAAATATTTGTAATCCTATGATACTTCCACATAATATCCATTTTAATTAAACGAAAAAACAAAATAAATAAAGTGAAAAACCTAGCAGCCCCAATAAATTGATTACTGAAAAACAGCTTCAAGAATTTCTTTTTTTAATCTTACCTCTACACTAGGGCTAAGGCTGCTTGGCAGTGTTTCTGAAGTCACAGTAGTGCTTGGAAGGCTGGAAATTTCCCAAGTATTCACAGGCTGTATTGGTTCAGACTGCTTTGAACGATCTATACATTTTGGATTATCCAGTAAGGTCACTTCATAAAATTCTTGAATATCTAGGGGTAAAGAAAGGAAAAAAAAATTCAGAAGTATTTTGATTGTCTAATTAAACTATGCATTGCTAAAACAATGTAACTCAAAACCAAAACTTTTACTCCAGATAAGTAAAATAAGTCCAATCTTCCAATGCACTTAAACAGGGAGCAGCGCCTGCAGTCAGTTAAGCAGTTAAGCATCTGACTTCAGCTCACATCATTATCTCTTGGCTTTTGAGACCGAGCCCTGCATCAGGCTCTCTTCTGTCAGCACAGAGCCTACTTTGGATCCTCTGTCCCCCTCTCTCTCTCTCTGCCCTTCTCTGCTTGCACTGTCTCTCTCAAAATAGATAAACTTACAACAACAAAAAAAGTAAATATTTTCTCATTTTATTATGTCACAGTCACATCAGAACTTGCAGGACATAGTGTAAAAGTTGCAGGCTCTTTACAATTCAAAGTCAAAGCTGAGTTCAAATCTCTATTCCACCACAAATCAGCTACCTGTTTAGGCAAGTTACTTAACCTCTGATAACTTACTTATTATGAATTGTTATAAGGACTGAGTGTCATACATAGTGCACAATGGCACATAATAGGCTCCTAACCAACAGTAGCTAATATCATTACTGTGAATTTTGTCTTTTTTTTCTTAAAAGTTTATTTGAGAGAAAGAAAGAGTCCATGCACACGAGCATGTGCACACGAGTAGGGAAGGGACAGAAAGAATACTAAGCAGGCTCCACACTCCAATCTGAGCTCGATGTGGGGCTCAATCTCACAACTGTGAGCTCACAACCTGAGCCGAAATCAAGAGTTGGATGCTTAACCAACTGAGCCATTCAGGTTCCCCTGTTTCGGTAAATTTTGGAAGACATGAGTCATTACTGATATTTTATCTTTGTACCATCAGTATCTCCTCAATATAAACCCCTCACGTGGTTTTTCACACCAAAGTAAACAAAAAAAGTAAATAGTAAATTAAATACTGTACATTTTAGAATCAATCAGACATATGACAAACTCTTTAATTTTTTTTAATGTTTATTTATTTTTGAGAGACAGGGTGTGAGTAGGGGACGGGCAGAGAGAAAGAGACACAGAATCTGAAGCAGGCTCCAGTCTCTGAGATGTCAGCACAGAGCCCAACATGGGGCTTTAACTCAGGAACTGCGAGATCATGACCTGAGCCGAATGAAGTTGGACACCCAACCAACTGAGCCACCCAGGCGCCCCAGACATATGACAAAACTCTTTAAAAAACCCATACATTTACTTAAAGTAGCACAGGATAATTTAAAAGATCAAGCTACTTTGCTACCAGCTGGAATTATTATAAACTTAGTATATTAACAATGATCGATTATTCATGCCATTCAAAAGCTCTGAGTGTTAGTCATATGTTTAAGTTCACCACTATTATATTTTTTATTTGAGTTGATTCTTTTTTTTAATGTTTATTTTTTAAAAAAATTTTTTTTTCAACGTTTATTTATTTTTGGGACAGAGAGAGACAGAACATGAACGGGGGAGGGGCAGAGAGAGAGGGAGACACAGAATCGGAAACAGGCTCCAGGCTCTGAGCCATCAGCCCAGAGCCTGACGCGGGGCTCGAACTCACGGACCGCGAGATCGTGACCTGGCTGAAGTCGGACGCTTAACCGACTGCGCCACCCAGGCGCCCCTTAATGTTTATTTTTGAGAGAGAGAGAGAGAGAGAGTGTGTGAGAGCGAGCACGGGAGGGACAGAGAGAAAGGGAGACATAGAAACCGAAGTAGGCTCCAGGCTCTGAGCCATCAGCACAGAGCCCTATGTGGGGCTTGAACTCACGAACAGTGAGATCATGACCTGAGCCGAAGTCAGATACTTAACCAACTGAGCTACTCGGGCAGCCCTGAGTTGATTTCTTAATGGGGAGAAAGTATCATTTAACAGCAAAGGTGGGGCATTATCCTGTACAGAATCATGTACAATTACTATAAATAACATTTAGACAGAATAACTTTTACTTATTTCTATGATGAAAAGATTAGTATCTCTTTTAAAAACCAATTTCTGAAGACAGTAGAGACAAAGTAATTCCCTTTTAATAAGGAGTAGCACTGTAGAACTTTCTAAGTAAAGAGCTAATAAAAACTAAGCTCAGCACAGTGAGGTAGTATCAACCTACTTCACAGAGTGTTAAGAATATTACTAGAGAAAATTCTATGTAAAAGCATTTTACAAACGAGTTACTATATAAAATTGCTCATATAGCCATCATGAAAAAATAATGAACTCAAATTCAGAACATCAGCTACAAAGTGTTCTTACCAAAAATTGTTTAAGCTGAACCTAAATCAAGCCTTCAGAACGAACTTGAGTTCACAGGACATACAGTGGCTGGAGAAACAAGTTAAATGACACCAGAAAAGCAACGGGAAAAAAACAGATCTAGAAGGGGACATTCCATAAGACAACTGGCAGTTTCTTTAGGAAGTCAATGTCATGAGAAGGAAACTGTTTGAAAGCAAGAATTTTTTTTTTTTGGTAGAAAGGAAACAAAAGAGACGCAGCTATCAACTGCAATGTCTGAGGCTTGACTCGGGGCGGGGGGCGGGGGGGGAGGAGGGAGGAGGATATAAAAGACATTGTGACAATTAGGGAAATTTGAATAGGACTATTTTTCAGAAAATATTACAGATTTTTTTTTGTAGAAGACATATATATGAGTATTATACATTTATGTAGATATTTCTATATATGTAAGAAATACATATTTTATATAAGTAGGAAATATATATCTACAGAACTATAAAGAGAGAGGGAGAGGTATCTCCTATTAAAAAAAAATATGCCAGAGCTCCTAATACAATTATGCCCAACAGCACTAAATGAGTGTTGAGTAACTGGATGATTACCAATCTCAAGAAAAGTAGCCCCCCCCCCAAAAGAAAAGTAGCCCATTATCATTATGTAAAATTATTATATTTTCCATTATTGTAAGTCAAGTTTGAAATCTTAACTTTCTGTGACCTTTTATTCTACACTTTACAGAAATACTGTTGTGTTACCCTTCAATAACATCTCTGACAAATATCTAGATCAGTGCTGTCCAAAAGAACTTTCAAAACATTCTACATCTGCCACTATATGGTAGCCACTAGCTACATAGGACTATTGAGCACTTAAAATGTGACTTGTGTAAATGAGGGACTGAATTTATAATTTCATTTATGTTTAATTAAATAACTACATGCAGCTAATGATTATCATACAGGACAACAGAGATCTAGACTACTATAACTTTGAGTAGCATTTTACTATCTAGAAAGATCATAGAATAAAATGTTCCCTATGTGAATTTTCCAAAAGTTCACTCACATCCTGTCAATTAAAATGCCTCATCTATTAAAAAGTCCTTTCTAATTTGCTGTATCTGAGCTCTTACGGACTGGAAATCAAATATTCATATTATTTTAACTACATCAGGCTTAACACAAAATAAGCGGAGTAAACACCTATTAGAATGGCTATTATCAATAAAACAGAAAATAGCAAGTATTGATGAAGATGTAGAGAAGTTAAACCCTTGTCCATTATTGGTAGAAATATAAAATTATGTAGCCATTGTGGAAAACCATACAGTGGTATCTCAAAATATTAAAACATAGAATCACCATTTGATCCAGCATTAGATCCTGGGCACATATGCAAAACAACTGAAACAGGTATTCGTACATCACTGATTCGTCATCAGTGATGACAGCAGCATTATTCATAGCATCCAAAAGGTGAAAACAACCCATATGTTCATCAAGAGGTAAATGATTACAAAACAGAACGTGGTATATACAAACAATGTAATATTATTCAATTTTTAAAAGGAATACAATTCTGATACATCCTACAACATGGATGGATGGATTTTGAAGACATTATGTTAAGTGAAATAAGCCAGACACAAGAAGACAAATATTGTATGACTCCACTTATATGAGGTAGCTAGAATAGTCAAATTCATAGAGACAGAAACAACAGATGTTACTAGGGACTGGGGTAAGGAAGGAATGGGGAGTTATTGTTTTAATGGGTACAGAGTTTCAGTTTGGGATGATGAAAAGGTTCAGGAGATAGAGGGGTGATGGTCACAAAACAATGTGAATGTACTTAATGCCTTCAATTGTACACTTAAAAAATGGTAAATTTTGTTTTGTATATTTTATATTTTATCACAAAAAATTAAGCTGAGAGAGATTCTAGGAGAGCTTAAATGAGTCAAGTGCATGGAATTTCATATGTAAGTTTTACACTATTTAAATATCTTTGTTTCATACTGAGGTCAGGAAAACTGATACTGCCAGACTGTTACCAGATTATTATCTATCCCCAGCTTAAAAAGAGATTCGTTACCACACTTGGCAAACCAAAACCATATGCAAAAGTACTGAAATATTTCTGTTAACACATGTATAGTGTGGTGACATTTTTGGTATGACAGTTTGTCAGTTATTATCACTTTCCTTTAAAATATATAAATATATATACACACACCTTTAATTTTGACCCATATCCCATCTTGACTAACATTCCACACATTTTATTTCATTTGTCCACCACACTTCCTCATCTTGAACGTATCTCAAGACTATAAAGATCAGCAACAAAGTAACACTTCTTCAGAAAATGTTTATCTATTACAATTTGTTCAGTTGTATCAATAAAGATTTTTCAAAGGTATGCCTGATCAAAAAGGGCACTCTGGAAAAACTGGACACAGGCTGAGCTTTTCTTATTAAGTCCAAAGTACTTATTATTTCCCATGCTATCAGTAGTCCCTGTTCTTTATAAGCTACATTTTATGTCAGAAAATAATTATAACACTTATCATAACTATAAAGATTTAGCAAAGAAAAAGATTATCACTGTGACAAGAAAAATATTTTTACAATAACATTCTAAGACTCAAAACATTACTTTCTATTTTTTCTTTAGATGTTTCTAACCTGGGGAGTATAACACTGAGTTCCACAAGATATCTAGCCTAAAATAAAGCAGAAGTTACTACTATAAGTAGAAGTCAAATATAACAAAAACAAATTCTAGTATAATCCCAATCTTTCCTACTTCTTGAAAATGTTTAACATGCTAAAATCTGACATTCCAAGTTATTCTCAAAAAACCAACTTCATGAAAATAAATAAAGGCATTCAATCAATGAATACTAATGGAGTGAATATGTTTTAGGAGAGAAAAGAATTGAAAGATGAGGTATAATAATAATGTCTTTGAGAGATGGAGAAAACTGAGGAAAAATATGTAACACTTAAAAATCATATAACACCATCTTAAAACAGGTAGATTTAAGAAAGTAAATCTCTACGGGCGCCTGCATGGCTCAGTTGGTTAAGCAGCCGACTTTGGCTCAGGTCATGATCTCACGGTTCCTGCGTTTGAGCCCCACATCAGGCTCTGTGCTGAGAGCTCAGAGGCTGAAGCCTGCTTCCGATTCTGTGTGTGTGTGTCTCTCTCTCTCTGCCCCTCCCCCACTTGTTCTCTGTCTCTCAAAAGAAATGAATAAACATTAAAATTTTTTTTAAATAGGTAGATTTCTATAAAAATGTGATGGCTATATTTTAAGGTGCTACAAAATCTTACACACACATTTATTTTAAATTTCTATTACTACCCATGTATTAACATTTTTGAAAATTAAATTAACCAGCTTTTTGACAATGAAAAATTCTTTTTCAATTCTGGTTCGTATAAATCATTTATATGTTCCCATGCCAATAATATTCAGTGCCAATAATCAGGGCTACGCATAATTATATCAAAATGTACAGACTATGAAAACATGTAATCACAGCAAAATAATGCTTCAGTAGTCCCATCTCAATACTATTTAATGAGAAATTGCCAAATTTACTATCACATGTAAAATGACAGAGTCCTTCAATAAACCTATGCAAACAATTCACTTGAGTCAACTCTAATCTTCAATCTTTCGTATGAAAGTATATAGAAAATGGGAGAATATAGTAGTCAAAATGATTGCCATTTAACAAATAAGAGTAATTCCATACTCATCTGAAAATCCATACAGCTCACCCAGATGTACACCAGACACATAATTAAAATGACTAATTACATTTTTATTTACTACCCTGAAAAAACTTATTTCCTTTTAAAAATAATGATGCACTAAAGCAAGCAAGAACACAAAAAAATGCAGGAATACTAAAACATACATTAGAGAAAACTACCCTTGAGTCATTTCACAATTAGAAACATTAATTTTGTTGAGCCTACTGGATCAGTCATAACACAGTCTATTTCTATTTGCCATTTATAGTCTATCAAGTGCCTTCTGTTTTGAACTAAACTGGGTCCCCACAAGTCCAGTTCCTGAACAAAGATCTAAATTACAAGGTAACAAAGCTAAAAACTTACCATATATAAATTAGAAATATAGAAACAATTGAACAATCGAAAATGTCAAGAGAATTAAAAATTCTAAATTAAACTTGGGCACATACAACTAGTCCAACAGAACAGAGAAGAATCATTTCTATCACCAAAAAATATATATTTTCAGGAAGTCTCTAAGATCACATATTTCAGAACTCTCTAAATTTAAGTAAAACATTTTGATTTGTCTTTGTTACTTTCTTTTCAAAATTCAAAGTTTGCAAAACAGGAATAAGGAAAAGTACAAAATTCCAGAAACACCCACAAAGGAGTGTGAGGAAAATGTTCTCTAGCTTTTAGTTACCACTTTTATCATCCCAAACAGAATACTTACAAACTCTCAAACTAAAGAAACAAAGATCAGAGTAGGAAGTCTAAGTAGTCAAGAACCTGTAATAATTTAACATAGCATTGGCAACATCTCTAATCTATGAAAATACCTTATTTCATGGAAAAAAATATTTTTAAAAAGACCTTAACAGATACCTCTGCAAAGCAAATATACAGATGGCAAATAAGCATATGAAAAGATGGTCCACATATGTCATCAGGGAAAGGAACATTAAAATACCAATGAGATACCACCATACACCCATTAGAATGGTCAAAATAGAGAACACTGACAATACCAAATGCTAACAAGGATATGGGACAATAAGAACTCTCAGTCATTGCTGGTGGGAATGCAAAATGATACAGCCACTTTGGAAAACAGTTTGGTGGTTTCCTACAAAACTAAACATAATCCTACTATACAATCCAGCAATCATGGTCCTTGGTATTTACCCAAATGAGATGAAAATTTATGTCCATACAAAAACCTGCACACAGATGTTTATAACAGCTTTATTCACAATTGCCAAAACTTAGAAGCAACCAAGATATCATTCAATAGGTGAAAACATAAACTGAATACATCCAATGGAATATTATTCAGCACTTAAAAACAAAAAAAGTTATCAACCCATAAAAAGATGTAGAGGAACCTTAAATATATGCTGTGTGATTCCAACCATACAACATTCTTGAAAAGGCAGAACTAATGGAGACAGTAAAAAGATCAGTGATTGCCAGGGTTGCAAGTGGGAAAGAGATGAATAAGCAGAGTACACAGAATTGTTAGGGCAGTAAACTATACTGTTCGATATTATAATGGTGAATACATCTCATTATACATTTGTCCCAACTACAGAATGTACAATACCAAGAATGAACACTAAGGTAAACTATGGACGTTGGGGGATAATGATGTGCCCATGTTAAGTCTGTTAATTGTAATAAATGTGCCATTCTGGTAGGGCATGTTGATAATGAGGAAAGCTATATATCTGTGGACGCAGGAGGTATACAAGTAATCTCTGTACGTTCCTCTCAATTTTGCTGTGAACTCTAATAAAACTAGTCTAAAAAACAGTCTTTAAAAAATAAAAGAAAATATGAGCTACCATGCCATGAAAAGACATTGAGAAAACTTAAATGCATATTGCTAAGGGAAAGAAGCCAAACTGAAAAGGCTACATACTTATGATTCCACCTATATGACATTCTGGAAAAGGCAAAGAACTATGGAGACAGTAAAAAGAGCAGCAGTTGCCAGGGACTTAAAGGGAGGAAGAAGGGATGAACATGTATAGCACAAGAGATTTTCAGGGTAGTGAAACTATTCTGTATGATACTGTAATAGTGGATGCATGTGTCAGAACAACAAATATGTATGTAAAGTTTACCAACGTATAACACAAAGAGTGAACCCCAATGTAAACTATGGACTATAGTAACACTGGCTTACCAACTATAACACTAATGCAAGATGTTAATGAAAGGAAATGGAAGGAAGAGTGGTAATGAGGATATAGGAACTGTACTTTTCACTCAATTTTCCTGTAAAACCTAAAACTGCTAAAAAAAAATTAAAGTCTAATAATTTTTAAAAATGTACAAAGGAGTATAAAAATAACATTTATATTTTAAAAAACAATCTCACTTTATTTCAAAATAATTTCCAAATGTATTAAAGATTTAAATGTGATGCTACGGGAACGTGTGGGTGGCTCAGTCAGTTAAGCGTGTGACTTCAGCTCAGGTCATTCATTACCTCACAGTTGGGGAGCTTGAGCCCCACGTCAGGCTGTGTGCTGACAGCTCGGAGCCTGGAGCGTGCTTAGGATTCTGTGTCTCTCTCTCTCTTTCTGCCCCTCCCCAGCTGTGTTCTCTCTCTCAATAATAAATAAACTTTAAAAAGTTATTTAAAAAAATTTGTTTACAATTTTTTTAATGTTTATTTATTTTTGAAGGAGAGAAATACAGAGCATGAGCGGGGGAGGGGCACAGAGACAGGGAGACAGAATCCAAAGCAGGCTCCAGGCTCTGAGCTGTCAGCACAGAGCCTGATGTGGGGCTCTAACTTATGAGCCATGAGATCATTACCTAAGCCGAAGTCAGACGCTTAATTGACTGAGCCACCCAGGTGCCCCAAACTAATTCTGTTTAAAAAATAGAGATGGTATTAAAGATTCTGAATACAGGAAACATTTTTATAATCTTGGGAATAGGGAAGCTTTTCTAAGCATGATACCAAGGGCAGAAAGCACAAAGAATATTGATGAATCTAAATACAGGTTTTCTTAAAAATCAAAGTTTAAAAACAAATGACAAACAAGGAAAGCTATTTGAAACTTACATGGCAGACAAAGTTGATATTCCTAATGTAGATGTTACACCTAACGATTTTATACTTCTAAGAGAAAAGGGGGGTAAAGGTGGTAGGAGAGGCAGATGACATGAACAAATAATTCACAAAAGAAATTAAAATGAATGATGTAAGAAAATTCTTACACTGGGGGTACCTGGTGGCTCAGTCGTTTGAGCATTCAACTTCAGCTCAGGCCATGATCTCACGGTTCATGAATTCTAGCCCCACGTCAGGCTCCTGCTGTCAGTGCAGAGCCTGCTTCAGATCCTCTGTCCCCCTCTCTCTCTACCCCTCCCCTGCTTGGTCTCACATGCTCTCTCTCAAAAATAAACATTAAAAAAAATTCATACATCACTGAAAATTCTTATATCGTTGGTTATTTCTTTAACCAAAGAAATCTATAATAAAATATCAAAATGACTAAAAGTATATTCCACCTATCAGAGTAGAAAATATTAAAAAGATGGATAATACCTGTATTGTTTAAGATATAGTGAATTAGTTGTTATTCCACATACTACCTAAAAAATTAAATTGAATATAACCATTTTAAAACATCAAAAGCCTTTTTTTTTTAATTTTTTTTCAAAGTTTTTATTTATTTTTGGGACAGAGACAGAGCATGAACGGGGGAGGGGCAGAGAGAGAGGGAGACACAGAATCGGAAGCAGGCTCCAGGCTCTGAGCCATCAGCCCAGAGCCTGACGCGGGGCTCGAACTCACGGACCGCGAGATCGTGACCTGGCTGAAGTCGGACGCTTAACCGACTGCGCCACCCAGGCGCCCCTCAAAAGCCTTTTTAAAATGCAAATCCCTTTTACCAAGCAATTCATTTCTAGGAATTTACCCAAAGGATATAATAAATGATGTAGAACAAAGAGACATATACAAATACAATGTTGTTTGTAATACAGAGAAGTTATATACTTAAGTGCTCCTAGGAAATCATTAATAAAACTATAGTAAATCTATACAATGTAAACAAAGTAATTAAAGACAATACAAACCTACTGATATGGAAAGATATCCAATGAGGAATTTTGAGATGAAAAGTTAATATGTATATACACACTACATACACTTAAGCAAATCTAACTTCAGCACCTCCCTTCACCAAAAAGGACAATTCTACCTATTAGTCCACCCAATAAGTCGTTGCACATAAAAAGTGAGAAGGGATAAGACTGTTCCCTCAGGTAGTCTCCGTTTTCATATGCCTCTAATAATGTAAACATCTCTATATCTCACTGCACTCAGTCTGATTCTAGAATTATGTGCTTTTGTACAAGAGATCACTCAAACACAAGCCAACTACTATGCCTGTTGCCTGACTGAAGAAACAATGATTTCTTTCCACTAGATAAAAAAACAGCTATATTGCAGTTAATGAGAGACAGTGTTAAATTCCGGAAGGATTTTCACGGGTAATTTTAATCTGATGCAATTTTTCACTTTACACAGAGATTATAAATCTCCATTCGCATCGTAGGAAACAACTGTTTTAGTTGTGTAGACAGTTTGTTTTGCAAAATCAAATTATGTATAAATACATAAAGAATAACATTCTAGAAGGATATTCACCCTATGGAAGGAGGTTACCTTTGGTGTGAGATTTTTCTTGACAACATTTTATATAAAGTACAATTAGGTGATCTTAAATGCTTTACATGGAATATGCATTATTTTTTATAATAAATTCCATTTTGGAGAGTTAGGCAACTAGAAAGCTGAAAACATTGCAATATAACCCAGCCATTTCAGAGGGAAAAAATTCTATCAGTTAATTGACTAAAAGCAAGTACAACGTTTTCACAAACTATGCAATAGTCAAGTCTACTCGAGAATACTCTGCTTCTTCTAAACCTATGTACATTAAAACCATTTTGATCCCCAAAAAGAATATCCTATAAAACTTTAAACTATGTATTACAATTTGTGTTTTGCACATTAGAAACAGGAAAATGTCAAGCCAATGTCCAAAAATAAGTTATTTCAATATTTTAAGTACCATTTGACTAACAGTCATAGGGTATTTTCACACACATATTCCTTAAAATGAGGTAAGTATCAAAAGGAACCAGAACTTCTCAGAGAAATGGCTGATTCCAAGGCTGGGCAACATACCTACAAGATGAATCTGGAATACCTTGTTAGGCCAAAAAAATGAGAAAGTACTCAAAATAATAGGGGCATGTGATAAGGACATAAAAGCAAGCTTGAGAGAGTTCTCACCAAATGAATCAGAAACAATCTGAGCACCAAAATCATTAAGGATGATAATAAATATCAACGATTAAAAGAAAAATGATACAGGGGCGCCTGGATGGCTCAGTCGGTTAAGCCTCTGACTTTGGCTCAGGTCATGATCTCAGGGTTCATGAGTTCAAGCCCCACATTGGGCTCTGTGCTGACAGCCCAGAACCTGGAGCCTGCTTTGGATTCTGTGTCTCCCTCTTTCTCTGCCCCTCCCCCACTCACACTCTGTCTCTCAAAAATAAATAAACACTAAAACAATTTTTTTAAATGATACATATATAGATAGATAAATGGGAGAGAAGGGTTCTTACAGTAAAATGCCAAGTGTTAATTGGAAAACGTAGAAGAGTGCCACTGTTATAAAACTTCCATTTTTCAATTGTCATTTTCAACATAGTAAAAGGTTCAGGCAAGCATCATCAATGGACACTAAGTCTAGGTGGAAATTTTGCTAAAAAACAAGACATACACATGGTGTTGAAGTGTCACCCCCACATACTGCTTATAAACAAGGAAAAAAACACTAACTATGGAGTAGAGAAATCAAACACCTTAATTGGGTAATCAAAATTAACAACATCGATGGAGGAAAGGTATCTTGTACCTCTGAATGTATAGAACCCTAGGGAATACATAACCTGAATCTAATCACAAGCAAACACCAGAGAAACCCAAAATTAGAAAACTTATATAAAAAAATAAAAGAAATGGGGAACTGTATCCTTCAAAAATGCCAATGTCATAAAAGACCAAGGTATGGAAATGTGCCCAGACCAAAGAGATATGACAAATGAAATACCTGGTCCTAGACTTGATAGTATACTGGAAAAATATTTAGAAAAGAAAAAATTTAGTGGGAAAAACTTGACCCTACATAGATGAAACTGCTTAGACCAGAAGAAATATTTACAGATGCTTTTACAGCCCTGTGATTACAAGGTTCTGAAGAGAATTCAACCAGATTCAACATAATCAAAGCACTGCTTCAGAGCAGTCATAGGCAAAACTATTAGCATATAAATAATCCAATTCAATCAAAACCATCAACTGAAAAATAAATAAAAATTTCCTCCAATTCTATAAAGTTTTAGCCAATAAAATGATCCACATCCTGTAATAAATGTTTTCCTTTCTCAAACCTAGCTTGCAAAGTCACACAAATGAAGTTAGTAACAAACTAAAATACAGTATCCCTGGGACCAGTAAGAAACAAAAAATCTAAGAAATTTTGACATTTTACCATCATAGCTAGAAGTTCCACAAACCTTGATTACTAAATACACTTTCCAAAATGTGTAAACTCCGTAATTATAAACATCATTCCATCATAAATATTCTCCTTCAAAGTAAAAACTTAAAAATAAAACCACTGAACCTACAGACCAACATCTATGTTTACCACGCTTGTTGTTAGTGTTCTTTCTCACATTAAAATATTCAACTTAAGATAACATCCTAATAACAGAAAGTGAGGAGCAGCTCTGGATTCAGATGGAGTTCAGATTCTGGCTCCACAATTTAGTATCTGAAGGTCCTTGAACAAGATCTGTAATCTCTCAGTGCCTACTTTTCTAATCTATAAAATGATATAAAATGACACAATCACCTCATAGATGAATATACGCTTCATAGGATTATAACAAATGAGACACTTGCATCACACACAGAAAGTACTCGATGAAATGTCAGCTATTATTACTTTTTACATATACTTAAAAAAGAGTCATAATCTCATACCCATTAGGATGGCTACTATCAAAAAAACTGAAAATAACAAGTGTTGGCAAGAATATGGAGAAACTGGGGCCCTTATGCACTGTCGGTGGGACTGCAAAATAATGCAACTGCTATGGACAGCAGTATGATATCCTCAAAAAATTAAAAATATAAATACCATATGGTCCTATAATCCAATTTCTGGGTATCCCAAAAATTGAAAGCAGTTTTTCAAAGAGATATTTGCACACCCATGTTCAAAGCAGCACTATTCACAATAGCCAAGAGATGAAAACACCCTAAATGCCCATCAATGGATGAATGGATAAACAAAATATGGTATATACATACAGTAAAAAAATTCAGCCTTAGGTAGAAAGGATATTCTGTCACATGCTATCACATGGAGGAACTCTGAGAACATTAAGCGAAATAAGTTAGACACAAAAAGGCAAGTACTATATATATGAGTTATTTACAGTAGTCAAAATCAGAGACAGAAACTCCAATGGTAGTTACCAGAGGCTGAGGGCAGAAGGAAAAGGAGAGTGTTGTAGAGTTCTGGTTTTGAAAGAGGAATAAGTTCTGAACTGTTTTTGCACCAATGTACTTAACAATACTGAACTATACATTTAAAAGTGTTTAAGAGGTGCCTGGGTGGCTCAGTCAGTTAAGCATCTGACTTTGGCTCAGGTCATGATCTCACGGTTCATGGGTTCGAGCCCTGCATCAGGCTCTGTGCTGACAGCTCAGTCCTGGAGCCTGCTTCGGATTCTGTGTCTCCCTCTCTGCCCCTCCCCTGCTCATGCTGTCTCTGTCTCAAAAATGAATATACACTAAAAAAAATTGTTTAAAAAAAAAAGTGGTTAAGATGATGCACTTTTTTTTCATTTAAAAAAAAGGACTCATACTTTTTGAAAGCCAGTACCTACAAATTCAAATGTTCTATACCATGTTTATAAGGCCTACGGAAACTCAGTTAAAAGAACAGCAACAAATAAAGTAGAAGTCAAAAAATCTCATAAATGGACAGTATTATTTATTACATGATCCATCTTCATTTTGACAAATCTCATAACTAAAATAAAACACTGCATTAAAATAAGCTTGCTATTTATTGCAGACAAACTATACAAATCCCATGACTCAACTTAGTCAAGTCTCTAAAGTCAGCCTGATCTTGAGCTCAGGTTCTCTTCCTGTGCTCAAGAAAAGCAGAATTGTTTGATCCCATAAGTAACGCCCGGGGTGGGGGGGGTGGGGGGGGGCGGCTAGACTAATATGAAATCTTTGAGGATTACAAAGATCATCTCAGACCCCAGATAAACCTAAGAATCATAAATAACCTCAAATCATGCTGGACCTGAACACCTGGGATCTGACCTGGACTCAAACAACACCCAGTCTACTTATTTATAAATTTTTCAAATGTAAGTGCAGAAAATGAGAATACAAAATCAAATATATTACGTTTTCAAATTGTACTCACCTAAATTAATGATTAAAATTAGGCAGACTTTGTCTCCCATTTACACAAAGATAATCACCAGGTATTTGGAGAATAAATTTTAATGAAATGTATAGCTCATAAACTTTTTTTTTTTTTAGATATAACTTTAAATATTCAGCTTTAAAGAAGCAACTTATCACCTGAAACTCAAAAGTTAATAAAAACTTTGCTGTGTTCAGTAGTTTTTAAACCTTCAAAGATACTAGCAAACATCAGAGCTAGGACAGTGATTGCCATATTTCATTGAAATGAGGACATCAGTTCTAAGATGTACCATTCTATCATGTGCCACTAAGAATGTAAAATCATTTCCAACACACATCAGTCATAAAACGTATCCCAAATTCAAAGATATTAAAATATTTAAAAATTGTTATCTCAGAACAGATGTAATGCAATATACACATACTTGTTCCTCTGAATAACCTCAGGGTACCGGAAACCTAATCTATATAAGGTATCAACTACAGAAGGAAGAAGAAAATAAATCAACATTTCTATAGCATCAAAACCCCAGCACCCCACACAACCTTCTTTAAAATGCATGAGAACAGTCAATGCAAACTACCAGTTCAAAGAATCAATAAATAAATAATTATGCAGACAACAAGTACAAAGAAGTAACTACATAATTCACTATGACCTAAGGAGATGATTTCCAAATTCAAGCAGTCAAGAACCTTTGAAACAACTCAGATTGTCAAGACCCATGTCTCCTTTAATCCAACACACTACCTCAGAAAAAAGAGCGCCGCCTACTAAAGGAAAAAAGTTAATCCAAGATTTTTCAGCACCTACTATGAACACAATACTCTAGTGTAGCTCAGGGCGATTTACAGGTTTAAAGTACGCTAATGTGCTGTTTCAAGAACAATGGTACCGGTGCAAAGCAAAAGGAAAGTCTTACTAACCTAAACATTTTCAGACTGAAAAAAGTAACAATGGTTAATAAATTAACCCAATTTCAGCAAACACAAAAGAATGCATTTATTTAGGCAGTGTCAACAATTAATTCAATTACAGTATGCAAACACATAAAGATCTCTACTAAATTCACTCGTTTCAAAATTCCTAAAATCGATTACTTTTCTTACACCAAAATTCGGTATCATATCCTATTAAACATTAAAATACAAGCAAATCTAAGGTAAATTCACAACCAATGAAATTATACAGAACAAAGAAGATCACCAAATACAAACTTGTCCGAAAGCTAATTCTATTAGAATTCAATCACATGTAAGAACAGATAAACACTCAAAACAGGCAAGGCAGAATACATTTTAAAAATCCCTCCAAACACAGCATATCTACCTCCAATCTACAGAGAAATCTAAGAAGCATAGATTCTATTTACTCCATTGACCATTTAATTTTCTTCAAGTTGCAGACTCCACAAAGAGAGGGACTACACCTATCTGTCTATAGGTAAATGAGGACATAGAAGTCATACTATTTTTTTTCTAAACATTGACTCTACTAAATAAAACATTCCTAAGTTTAAGGTTGATTTAGAAAACCAAATGACTAAAAATGTTTCCCTTCCTTTTTTGTTGTTTTTTCAGAGGAATCTAATTTGATCATCCATTTGGACCTTAAATGTCAGAGCTTAGAAACTGAAATGTAAAAATGTCGAGGAGTTTAAACAAAAAAGACAGAATGTTGGTAATTTTTGAAAATAGGTTCATTATATTGTTAATTATGTAATAGTTAATTATACTGTTCTATTCTTGTGTATGGTTTTTAAAGTCTATGATAATGGCGCGCCTCGGTGGCTTGGTCGGTTAAGTGTCCGACTTCAATTCAGGTCATGATCTCACAGTTCGTGGATTCGAGCCCCACGTAGGGCTCTGTGCTGACAGCTCAGAACCTGGAGCCTGCTTCAGATTCTGTGTCTCTGTGTCTCTCCCTGCTCCCCCCTCCCACACTCTGTCTCACTCTCTCAAAAATAAACATTAAAAAATTTAAATAAATAGATACTATGATAACGTTAGATATTTTAAAACTATTCAGGTGTACTGAGTGGTCTTCCTTAAAATCTTTAATTTAACAACAAACAATACAGAGTATCAATTTAGCAGTAAGGTTTTTTGACAGGGTACACTAACTTAAAGGTAATCCACAAACACATCAAAAGTTACTCTATCAATAGATGTTAGGTCATACCAACTTGAAAGTTACTAAGGAAACAAATGTAATGCAATGAAATACATATCTAATTTATATAGTCAATGATTAATTTAAAACCATTTCATTCTTAGAATTGGAAGGAACAAATTTTCTATTTCAGTGGTTAACACTTTCCAGGTACCTAGAGGCCACAGACAAATCATCTTGTTTCATAAATTGGGAATTGTGTACAAAATATAAGACTTTGTTTTAAAAAAGAATCTAGCTACTTTAAAAATCAGGAGGGAGGGAGGGCTAAAAACCACTGTTCTAATGAACTCACATTCTACAGCTAATATAGTGACCTAGAAAAGGTTAAATGACTTGTATAATACCATTCAATTAATGGCAGTGTAAAGAAGAGAATTTAGGACTCTTGACTATTTGTCCAGTTCTTTATTAGACCAATGCACAACCTTAAATTTAAGTTAGTTATGAGTAATATTGTTTTAATGTTCTTGTCGATAAAATATTAGACAAAATAGCAAAATCACCTCTAAGATAATTTTCCAGATCTAAAATTCTGACTCCATGAATGCCAAGTTTTAACAGAGGTCCATATTAAGGAGACGTATGTCCTCAAACATAGAAGAACTCTTCAAACATTTTGAGGGACTCCAGAGAAACAGAAGTCAAATATAGAAACAAGCTAACAATTAAGTTATTCACTCTTGTCTTTTTGGGTACTGAAACATTCTTGCAACTTCTCCATCTTTTATTAGTTAATGCTAGGATATTACACACTATCGCCAAAGATCACTGAAATAATCATAATGAAAGTTTTTTCAGTTATCAGGTATTTTTTGAAAGGATATTGGCCTATCAGACATACAACTCACTGGATGTTCAAGTTACTGAATTCCTTACAGAGAACTGAGTAAATCACTCTGTTAAGTTTAAAATAAATGAATTCAGAGGAGCATTAAGTCTAGTTGACACATAATGGTCACAAATAAAGTTTTAATTCCCACCTATTAAAGCCTGAAAGAGGTTGCTCTGAAATATGTTAATAACCCGTTCTATGGAACTTCTGAGCTGTCGGTCTTCAGTTTGGCTTAGTTTTGAACGATATTCTTCCAAAAGGTGCAATGCTCTCTGGGTGTCTGAGAAGAAAAGCAGAGTCTGATTAAAACTACACATATACAAGTGTTACACACTATTTATGCAAATAATCTGTGAGACATCTAAACACTTCCCCAAATCCTCTAGGTCAATCAATGCTACTATGTTCACACACACACACACATTCCCTGAAATAATCAAAACATTTTAAACATATGTCACAGAGAAAGGAGGAAGGTGAGCAGTTTGTAATAAATGCGGGCTAGCAGTCTACCACAATAATCTACCACAATAAAAGACTGATCAAATATTAGTTAACATGGCTTCAAGTGATCTGATATGCAAAAGCAATTACCTATCTATAATTTGTCATGATAATCCAAATCTTAAATGTTTCAAAACACTAGTTCTTAGCCAGGATCCCACGTTTATTCACAAATCAGTGTTTAGTAAGAATGATAAAGTAAAATACTAAAACACCAATTCAGAGTTTTTGAAAAGACATTTCAGAGAAAAAAAAACTAACTGCCTCTCTAGTCACTAAAGAGATGTCAAAAAAGAAAGTTTGAAAAATATTTAGGTGGTTCTCCCTTCTAAGGATATGAGGCTTAGATTCCCCAAGTCCTAAGGCTAGGACGATGCTGTCTCATCGGAGCTGAACATTTTTAAAGCACAGCAATCACAAAACATACACACAGAAAAGCAAGTGACACTCGCAGGAGAGTTCTGAAATAAATTCTCACCTTGCTTCCGGACCGGCATTTTTCTCCAGTATCAGGAAGAGGGCACACACCTTTGAAAACATAAAACAGAACGGAGACAACTAAAGCAAAGAACAGAGTCGTAGTTAAACTAGGATTTCCCCCGAATCTCAAGTCGAAAAACTCCCAGCCCTGTATGAAAAGGCCACCTGGCGAAGTTTTCCCAAGTGAAAGAAAAAGCCTCAAAACCCAGCAGTGTCAGTCAATCTAGAAAGCTTTTACCTAAGGGTGGGTACCCCGGCAAATTAAGAGCAGACAGAGAAGCCTGCTTCCAAATTCTCCTCGAAAGCTGCTCCCTCTCCAAAGGGTACTAAACGCCTAAACGTGAGGCCACCCCTCCCCCGGCTTAAGTATGCACATTCCCCACCTGCTCCTGGAGGGTGCAGAGGCGCTCCGACCCTTGGCCCCTAAGCCTGCAGCGACAGTAAGAGCGCTCCGACGCGGGACCAGCTGGGCTGATCACCCCACTCTGCTCTGGCCCCCTCCTCTCGCTTGCCTTTCTCCTGGCTCGCTTCCTCCGGGCTACTCCAGCGGGGGCCGGACAGGGCTGCGGCCGCTCTCCGCGACGCCCTCACGCCCCACATGCACACCTCGGCGGGCCCCCACACCTGCGGCGCCACCACAAAGTTCCTGCAAGCCGCGAGCGCTAGGAGCTGGGGTGCGCTCCGGACTGAGTCGGGGCGGCTCCCCCGCCCTTCCCCGCTCCACGTCCCCCCGCCCCGCCCGGGGCTCGAGGAGCTGAGCTGAGGGGGGTGAGGGAACGGGGGAGGAGCTCCCCTCGGCGGCCGCACCCCCACCGCCCCTTCTTCCTCTTCCTCCGCCGCCGCCGCCGCGGCCGCCTCGGTCGCCGCGGCCCGCTAGCCCGCTCGCCCTCTCCCTTCCTAGCCGCCCCACCCCCGGAACCTCGCCTCCTTCCGCGCCCCCAACCGCTCTCCCCCCAAACTTTCCGCCAAGATGGCGGCCCCGGAGCTGGACTGCCGCGCCCCCACGTGACCGCTTTCCCGGCGCTCTCAGCCAATGGGAAGTGAGGAGGCGGCTGGCGCCGAGCCCCGGGCTCTCAGCGCTGCTACCTTTGGGTTGGTAGGGGGAGGAGGGCCAGGAGGG
Organism: Prionailurus viverrinus; assembly: GCF_022837055.1. Lineage (NCBI taxonomy): Eukaryota > Metazoa > Chordata > Mammalia > Carnivora > Felidae > Prionailurus > Prionailurus viverrinus. The sequence goes on along the minus strand of NC_062569.1, from coordinate 86,627,275 downwards.
GGCTGGGGAACGGGAAAGGGGACCCAGGAAACATCGCAAGTGAACCTCCTCGCTTAGAGGAGCGGCCACTGGAGCGGCTCTGAAGACAAAGGAGTTGACACACAGATTCTACAGGTGGTCCTTGGTGGCCCTGGAGGAGCCCGCCTTTACCTCGCCCTAGCCCACCGGTGTGTCCCGCGGTTCCGAGCGAGGAGCGCGCCAGGCCCGGAAGGGTCGGGGTGTCTGAAGAGAGACGTGACCTCACCTACACCAGATCCAAGACACACATTCCGAGACACCCTTTAACCTCACTAAACACGTGCCGTTTTCAACTCCAAGGCAGGAGAGAGTGCCTGGCGCCCCCGGGGGTGGATCCCCAACAGGGAAAAGCGGTCTCGGGGAGGAGTCCGCGGCACCACCCACATTAGGGGCGGGGGCGGGCGGAGCCTGGAAGGGGGAAGGGGAGGGGTTTGTGTGGGGTTGGGGGGTGCGATCTCTGCACTGTCTTCCACTTTGTACTGGGGCGTTTTTATTATTCGCCCTTAAGTAAAAGTTTTTTGGGGGCGTGAGAGGTTGAATTAAAGAAGGGCACATAAAACAGGGAGACAGATTAAGAGTTTGATGATTTTACTAGAGGGTTTTTAAGTCTAAGTGATTAATTAATTCTAAGCGTGAATGTATTTAAGGGTGGAAAGAAAACATTTGTTCCTTCTTTCACTTGCTCATTCATTCACCCCTCCTTGCCTGTGCTCCCCAGCCCAGTCATCAGTCTCAGGTTATTACTCCAGCTCTGGAGGCCCCTTTAAGAACTCACCAGTAGCTACCTCCTCCGAAACCGAGCCGCCCTCAGCGCCCTTAGCGCCCTTAGCGCGCAAAGCTGGGTTAGGTTTTGACTGCAACTCTGAGCGAGACCTCGGGCCGGCCAGGACCCGGCTCTGGGTCTGAGCTACCCAGGTTGTAGAAGGAGAATTAAGAGAAATGTCACCGTCCGGGTCTTTGAGCCTCTTCTGGATAACGGGGGGCTCCCTCCTCCGAGGTCCAGAGAGAATTTGCCCAAAGTCACCCAGAGTTAGTAACAAAACGGGAAACTCGAAGATCGTCTTTCAGGGAAGATTGCTCTTCCCAAGCAAACCTGACAGACTTTCACGGACACCAAATCCTTGGGCTAATTAATAAAAGGGAAGTCCTGGAAACTTTGTACTGTAACCATAAAAGTTACTCAGAGGTATGCTAACCACTGGGTTTCACTTTGGGATTGCACCTTGGAATTCTAACTTCAGTGAACCCAACGACTTTAGAGCTCATCTTGACGCACTCTCTCAGTTTAGGATTAAGAAACTGAGGTTCAGAGAAGGGAAGCAAATTGCCTAAGGACGTATAGGCTTATCGGTGACAACAGCCCTGGAATTAGTTCTCCTAGCTCCTGTACAGGGCTCTTTCCACTGTGATTTTGGACAACTTGACAGTAGTATGTTGGTATATTGGCTGCAGACCTCTACGCTCTCCTGGATCAAGCATCTTGGGAACTTGAGCAACAGTTTAGAGCAACATTTCATAGAAGAAATAGGATGAGAAAGTGAAAAGAAGCTCCTAAAAGCAAGAGCTTAGAGAGATTTTTAAAATAGTGAAATGGGAAGGTTTTTAATAGTGAAAATGGCTGATGGCATGCATGCTATTATTAAGACTTCTTTGATCAACTGTGAATGGAATCATTCCACTTAAGGAAGCATTCAAAGAATGGAATCTCTTCAGAATTCAGGAGGAAGGAGGGATTCCACCCTCACCCTTAATATCATTCATTATTCATATATGTTCACTTGCTAGGCAATGAGGATAGAAATAGTTAAGATCCAAGCCCTGCTCTCAAGGAACCACAGCCTAATAACAAATGGGTGAAGGCCAGTGAAGCTTCTCCCAAGGGCCACTGTAAAACCAAAAGCAAAATTTGGGTAAGTTTTCAATGTCATCCTAGTCTTCTGCTAAGAAGAAAGAGGAGGGGGAGGAAGAAGCAGGTGACACGAGGGCATGAAGCTTTCCTTCTTATCATCCTCTAGCTCTGTTGGTTGTCAGCAGTGTCTAAAAGCAGAAATGAAGCTAGCATCTATTCCATCCTTAGATAGACAAGTCCACGCCTAGAATGAGAGGCTTTTATTCTTTCTTCCTCATTGCTCCTTTCTATTCGTCTGTATTAGTTATCTATAGCTGCATAACAAATCCCTCAAAGCTTAGTAGGTTAGTAGCTTAAAACATAGTAGTTTAGTAACTTAAACAGCAATAAACATTATCTCACAGTTTCCGCAGGTAAGGAATTCAGGAGGACCTTAGCTGGATGGTTCTGGCTTAGGGTCTCAAGAGATCACAGTCAGGATGTCTACCAGAGCCAGTCATCTAAAGGTTTAGCTGGGAGTAAGGGAGGCTCTTCCAACATGGCTCACTCACATGAGTCAATGCTGACTATTGATAGAAGGCCTCCTTTTTTCACCATGAAGATCTTTCTGTAGGGCTGCTTGAGTGTCTATATGACATGGTGGCAGAATTCCTCCAGAGCAGGTGATCCAAGAGGGCAAGGCATCAGCCACATCTTTCATGACCCAATTTCAGAAGTAACACTCCATCATTTCAACAGTATCCTATTGTTTACTTAGGTCAGCCTCAAGAGTATGAATACCAGGATCTAAGAATCAGTAGGCGCCATCTTGGAATCTGGCTACCATATCATCACAACATACAAAACAATAACATCTGGATTTCTGCAAACAACTTTCATTTCCTTGAAGTCTTCCTTTATGCAGATAGCAGCCACCATTGAATAGGATTCAATATCGCATCTGATTGCTTTCCAACTTCCTCGTTAAAAAAAATTTTTTTAATATATAAACTTTCCAGCTCCATGTTAACTTTCCTTTCAAATAACTTAAAAGACCTAAGAGTCAAAGGATCGCAGGGAAAAGTTCAAAGCTTGAATTCTTCTATTGAGTTGTCAGAGAGTTGATCTCAAAGAACATTGTCTCTCAGTTCTAAACTTTCCCTCCCCTACTATCCTTCTACCCAAGCCACCCTTATAGCTTCACATCTCGATCTTTGTTCTTTCCCCTGTTTAGGTCTGAAGCCTAATCTCTGTGAAGGTGCTCAGGTCCTGCCAGACCCTACTGCATCATTTTCTCCACTCTGGCAGAGTGGCAGTATACTGTCTGTGCCAAGGCAATCACTAAAAGGAAAGAATTTAATGCTGTCAAAAATGCTTATGCCAGCTTAGGCTGCAAAAAGAATAGTGCCAAGAATGATGAGAGTAACCATGCTGGCCAGATCTCCTCAAATTGCTCAGGGGGCATTTCCTGGCAGCCAACTTTAGGAAGGGTCTACTTAAACTAGCAACTGGAAAGAAGAGAGTAACCAGAATAATCAGGGATATGAAGCCTTAACCGCAGGGGAACAATTGTAGAATCTTGGGTCATTTCTTCGAGAAAAGAGATATCTGGGGAGCTTGACTTCAATCTTCAAACAGGCTTATTCTGGGTATCTGGGGGACAGGAGTGAAGTTACAGGGACACAGGAAGTTCTTTTTTTTTTTTTAACCATGATTTGTCAGAATTGTCCAAAATTCCAAAGAGCTGCCCCAAGGTGGTGAGAGTTATCCATCAAGCACAGGCTGATGAAACCAGCAAGGCTTCCTTGTCAGAGAGATGTAGATACCTAACACAGAAAGTTGGGCTAAGGGACCTCTGAGATCACAATTCTAAGCATTTGAAGCTTTAGTCTCTGCTGTGGTATTACTGCCATTTTATCTATATCAAGAATTGATTCTATCCAGTTTACGTGGCACAGAGACTGATCTCCTTTTGCATAGATAATTCTTATCGGAATAAAAGGTACAGGTTGAAGCCAATTCCCTTTAAAATGTGGACAGTCACCCATCTCCATGACAATTAGTCACTGAACTCATGCTTCTAAATGTATAATCCACCTCAAATTGCTATGTTACAGTGTAATGGGTTCCTAAGTGGGTGTAGGACAAATAACTGCCTCCCATTTAAAACTGGTATACTTTTATACTGGTGTAACCCTTTGTATCAGGTTCAAAGACAGATTTAACACATTGCAGTCTCACAGCAACCTATGAGATAAACTTAATGGCTATGATTTCCCAATTTGCAGAGGAAGACATTCAAGAAGAAAGAATCCAGTTTAGACCACTACAGCTAGCTGGTAATGGAGCTGGGACTGAACATTAGCTCATTGTTTTTCTCATTAGACTATGTTTCCTTTCCTCTACTTGACCCCTTTCTTAAAAAACAAACAAACAACCCCCCCCCCACGCACTGTGTGTGTGTGTGTGTGTGTGTGCATGAGAGACAGTCAGAAAGACAGTAAGAGAAAGAAGAGAGACAGAAAAATTCTGGTAAAATAAAGCACACATAATAGGCTAGTCTTTTATCTATTTATCATATATTTGAATGCCTTTAACAGCCGAGACAATTTTGATGGAAATAGGAATGTTGCCTCTGACCACAAGGAAATAAATATCCACACCCTAGTTATATGTTATGACTAAATGAGTTGGTTGTTTTTTCTCTTTTTACATGCAAAGGTATTTATTTAAACCACTTTAACTTCCTCCTCTGACAAGTACCCTTGAGTATGAATGAGAGGTTTTGCAACTGCAGGGGACATCCAACCTGGAAGGGTCCTCAGACACTATCTAGTGCCATCCCCTCATTTGATAGACATGCGAAGTAAGCTCCAGAAGAGCTCCCAGACAGTATCAACACACAATTATCAGAGGACTTTTTAGTGACAGCAGCACACTACCAGTGTTTCAGGAATAATCAGTCTTCCTCTTGGCAGGGAGAGGGAATAGGAATTAGTAATTTTTTCTCAAGATACATTTCTAAGTTTAACCAAATTTGCCACTATGCTTTTGAAGAACTTGGGGTATTGACAGAACAGTGGGGTCCCATATTGAAATCCTTAGGATTAATACCCAAATCTCCTTACATGAGACAGCCTCCTCACCCCACTCCCTGCCAAGAGGATTACCAGTGTCTATTCAAGGACGGCTCTGGGTAGGGCCCCTTGGCCAGATTATCCTTTCATAGGCAGAGAACACAAATTTGGAAACTTAATTGGAATTTGAAGAAACACTATTAGAATTTTAGGAAGTCATTTTTACTCCATTTTTGAGATGTGGCTTGGCTAATAGAATTCTGATAAACAAAAGAAGCCAAAAGATTCTTTATATTTGGACATGAATTAAGTCCAGTGACCAATCTCCTGTAGCACAGAAAACTCCCACAGTTTTCCAAAAGTTTTCTGTGCCAGTTTTTCATTTTTGGGAAATGACACTCGTCAGAGCTGTAATTTTCCTGTTCCTCATGTTGTGTAACCCTGAATTCTTTATTATTCCCTTATTTTAAGCTCACCAGAACAGTAAAGACAAAGAATCATTTAAATCTTACTTTCTATTTAAATTTTCTTTAAATTCCAAAAGATAATTTTATCAATATCCAAAAGATAATTTTATCAAATTCCAAAGATAAATTTATCAAGATAATTTTTATAATGAGACTAATTATTTGTAATCAAATTATTCTCTACCTTTTACAGACAAATTGGGCTACAGTTGAGGAAACTTCCAAATATGCTTTTTAAAGGTCCTGCAAAGTGGTGCCAGGGTGGCTCAGTAGGTTGAGTGTCTTTTTTTTTTTTTTTAATTTTTTTTCAAAGTTTATTTATTTTTGGGACAGAGAGAGTTGGGACAGAGAGAGACAGAGCATGAACGGGGGAGGGGCAGAGAGAGGGAGACACAGAATCGGAAACAGGCTCCAGGCTCTGAGCCATCAGCCCAGAGCCTGACGCAGGGCTCGAACTCGCAGACCACGAGATCGTGACCTGGCTGAAGTCGGACGCTTAACCGACTGCGCCACCCAGGCACCCCAGTAGGTTGAGTGTCTTACTCTTTATTTCAGCTCACATCATGATCCCAGGTCATGAGATTGAGCCCGTGTTGTGCTCTGCACTGAGCATGAAACCTGCTTAAGAGTCTCTCTCTCTATTCCTCTGCCCCTTTCCCCCCAACTCTCCTTTTTGTAAAATTTTAAAAAATTATTTAAAAAAATCCTGCAGTGGGGCACCTGGCTCAGTCAGTTAAGTGTCCGATTTCGGCTCGGGTCATGATCTCGCAGTTTGTGGGTTCGAGCCCCGCGTCGGGCTCTGTGCTGACAGCTCAGAGCCTGGAGCCTGCTTCAGATTCTGTGTCTCTCTCTCTCTCTGCCCCTTCCCCACTCACACTCTGTCTCTCTTTCTCTCTCCTTCAAAAATAGATGAACATTAAAAAAAAATCCTGCAAAAATCCCCCCAGTTGGATATCATTTCAAATTATAAATTACCATATGAATAACTAAAGTAAAACCCAAGACCGGGGCGGGGGGGGGGGGGGGGGAGACAACAAAATAATAACTACTAGAACAAAAATAAAAAGGGGAGGCATTACCAATTGCTAATGAAGATGAATAAAGTAATTTAAGAATAAGGGAGGAACAAATATTTAATAAGAAATTGTGCCATAGTAATTTAGAGAAGCTTTGATGCAAAGGAGCAGAATAAAGCTATGTCTCCCTTCTTTCTTCCCCTCAGAAAATCACTCCCAAAATATTAGAATAAGACACTTGTTCCTCCATCTTCAATGAAAATAAGAATGCTTAAAGACTGAAAGTAGTTGGATAATTGGTCAAATTCAAGTGCCTGAGTTGGGAGTTTGAGGAGTGGTAAATACCCGCCCCCCACACACACACACACAAAAGGTACAAAAAAAAAAAAAAAACCCATACCAGCCAAGTAGGGAGAAAAAATGTGGTGTGTGTGTGTGTGTATGTGTGTGTGTATAATGTTAACATGTTCATGATGAATGTAAGATTGTCTCTTCTATTTATCCTCTGTACTTCGTGAATATTTGAAATATTTCTTAATTAAAAATTTAAATCTAAAAAATTAAAAAATCATGTACATTTGTCTTGGTGAACCCGAAAAGGGAGTTAAAGAAATATAAGCTCCAGATGCCACTGATGATGAAGTACCTCTAGAAATGGCGGGGCAGGAACTGAAAACAAGAGAATAGTTAAATACCCATATAAAGAGAAGTTAGATGCTAGGTTCCCACACATTCAGGTAGGCAACCACCTTTCTCTTCTTTTTCAAAAGACAAGAGCTTTATTTACTGGAGAAAATGAGAGGCTTTAGGTCTGGGGACACCAGACATAGAGAAAGATGGTGGTTATAGCACTAAAACAAAAGACTAAGGGAAATCTGCATATTGAACACAGTTTTCCTCATAAGCCCCATTCCCAGGAGCCATAGCTGGGCAGATATCCTCCAGACAGAAAAACTGAATTGCCAACATAAAGAAGATAATACATGCTTATAGTTGGAAGGGTCACAACAAAAGTTAGGGTGAGCCATCAGGAAAATGCAAATCAAAAGTGTGCACACACACACACACACACACACACACAATGAGCCATAACTTCACACTCACTAGGATAGCTATAATCAAAAAGACATATCTGTTAACACATACCTATTGTTATAACAAGGATGTGGAGTAATCAGAACTCTCATACATTGCTGGTGGGAATGTAAAATGGTGTAGCCATTTTGGAAAAGTCTGGCAGTTTCTCAAATGGTTAAACATAGTTACCATATGACATAACAATTCCACTCCTAGGTATGTATCAAAGAAAATTAAAAACATATGTCCACACAAGACTTGTATACAAATGTTCATAGCAGCAGTATCCAGAAAAGCCAAAAAGTGAAAACAACCTAAAAGCCCACAAACTGTTGAATGGATTAATGAAATGTGATATATCCATACAATGAATTATTATTCAGCAATAAAAAGAAATGATGTATTGATATATGCTACAAAATGAATAATATTTGAAAATATTATGTTGAGTGAAAGAAGCCAGTTAAAACAAGGACCACATGTTATGTTTCTATTTATATGAAATGTCCAGAATAGGCAAATCTATAGATTAGTGGTTGTCTAGGGTTGAGGGACAATAAGAGGGGAGTGGTTGGTAGTGGAAGGCTAAGGCATGAGAAGTGTTTAATTTTTTTTATTTTTTATTTTTTGAGGTTAATGGAAATGTCTTAAAATTGATTGTGGTGATGGATGCACAACTCTGTCAATATACCAAAAAGCCACTGAATTGTATACTTTATATGGGTGAATTGTATGGTATGCGAATTACATTTCAGTAAAGCTGTTTTTCAAATAGTCCGGTTGGCTACCTTATTGCCTTCAAGAATGCTGACCAGTCAACAAAACCCTTCCATGTACACAGAACTTCCATCATCTCAGCTTTCAACTGCAGGAGTCGACAGTTGGGGAATGCCTCCATCATCAGAGATGGAGACCAAAAAATAAACAAACCAGGAGGGAAAAAAAACTAAGGGAAACAAGTATTCAGAGTCAATGCAAGGAAGAGAGAAAAAAAACAAGAAATTATAATTAATATCTTCAGAAAAGACCTTAAATGCATGAAGTAAAGATTATAAAAAGAAAGAAAAGAGTTCTTTGAAATTAAAATGTCGAAAACAAAACGAAAATTCAATAAAAGTTTAGAGGACAAAGTCTCAGACATTTCCAGAAAGAAAGAAAGAGAATACAGGAAAATGAGAGGTTTGATAAACAAGGGACATCAAATAATAGGTATTCCAGAAGAGAGAGCAGGGGAGGAAATTAAGTAAATAATACAAGAAGTTAACAAAATGAGGGGAGGAAGTTAGGCAAATCATACAAAAAAAATTTATCAGAACTGAAAGACAAGTGTCTACAAATCAAAAAAGGTCTCCTGAACACCAGCAATAATGAATATAAAGATACCCACACCAAAACGCATCATTGTGATATTCTGGAACACTCAAAATGCAATGTAGATCCTAAATGCTTCCAGAGAGAGAGAGAAAACAGTCCATGTACGAAGAATCAGAAATAAGAATGGCATCAGAACTCTCAAAAACGTCGGAAGTTAGACGACAGTAAAACAATGAATTTAAAATTCTAACGAAAAATTACTTTTCCTGAGGATAGTATGTCTAACCAGATTACCAATCTGAGTAAAATTTGAAAAAAAATGTTTCTTCAATGTCTCAAAAAAATGACCTTCCATGCATCATACATGCTGTTTTAGGAGGCTTCTAGATGAATGTACTTTAGTAAAACGAAGGCATAAAGCAAAAAAGAAGACATGGGATCCAAGAAACAGAATCCAACATGGAATAGGTGAAGGGGAGTACCCAGGATGTTGGTTTAAAGCAATTTCAGGACTATAGTTTCTTCACGGAACTTTGAGGAGGCGTACAGGTTGGAAGGTTGGAGGACCTTAGGATCAACGTATTCAAGATAGAAATTGAATTGGTAAACTAGGTGATAGTTTTGATCATATGGAAAATGTATCAAGAAGAGTTTTTCAGAGCTGTTGGAGGGTGTGGGAAAAGTTGAGATATTGAAAGAGAATTAAACAAATGGAAACCTCTTTTCACTCCGGAAAATAATTGTATAAGAGAGAAAATGTAATCACCATACACTGTTTGGCTCAAAAGTGCGCTATTTTTATAGCTCTACTAATGAAAACAATATAGTAAAATGATTCAACAACAGCAAAACGAGAATTGTGATAGGCTGAGAATCGGTAAAGTAATAGTTTCACATAGATAATAGATTATTTCAATTGATGAACAGAAGTTTCAGTCTCCTATATGATTTAGTAATATAGAAGTAAATTCCAGAAGAAACAGCTAAAAGAACTAAAGGTTTTTCTCCAGAGTGAGATGGGAGCAGTGGGGAGGGGAGGAGAAGGCAAGGAGCTATTTTTGTATTATTACTGTAAGGCTTTAGCACTCTTTGACCTTTAAAAAACTATTTGCATGCAGTAATGGGATTAATGATCAAGATTATTTAAACTATATATAAAGAGAAGTCAAATGATGCACATTGGACTTCCGCGCCACATTGACTTCTTAAGCAGAATTCCGTTGCTAAATGTAAACGTGAAGAATCTAGAAACTCCAATTGCAGCTGCCATCTGCTGTTGTCACTGCTGTGGCAGCCATCCTTCCTGAAGAATGAGACTGCTAGAGGAAGTGGCCATCACAGGGCCTGAATGACAAGAGCGCAGAATCTCCCTTTCTAGGGTTAATGTTCTCTCTAGGCAGGTTTAAACATGGCATTGCTTATTGACAATTGTAAAATCACTTCTTACAATGTTTCCAACTTCATATGTGTGTAAATCTCTAAATTTCCTAGAAACAAACAGAAGCTCCTTGGAGAGTGAAGACATCATTTCTCCCCACCTAAATTATAAAAAGCTCCAAGTAAAATCACTTATTAGCATCCAGTATTAAAACATTAGTATGCCTTAGTTCATATTCTGATGCTTTCTTTAAGATTATATATTTTAAATAAATATACATTTTTTGTACTATGTAACTAATATCTGTTTATGGTTAAAAAATAAAACATCAGTTTTATTTCAGTTGAGAATCATGTATACTTGATGTAAAATTTGTCCTTCATTCCTATTTTTGTCCTGCCTCTCTGACTTCAGCTCTCTAGGAATGGATTTCAATAGCTTGAGTAATCACTTTGCATGCCACTGCATTTTGAGATTTCAAGAAGAACGGAGATGAGAAAGCAGTTCAAGAAATTGAGTGCTATAGGGGCACCTGGGTAGCTCAGTCGGTTAAGCATCCGACTTCAGCTCAGGTCATGATCTCATTGTGAGTTTGAGCCCCACGTCCAGCTCTGTGCTGACAGCTCAGAGCCTGGAGCCTGCTTCGGATTCTGTGTGTGTGTGTGTGTGTCCCTCTCTCTCTGCCCCTCCCCCACTCAAGCTCTATCTGTCTTTCTCTCCCTCAAAAATAAATAAACATTGAAAAAAATTTTTAAAAAAGAAAGAAATTGAGTGCTATATATGATGAAAGTGAATATACACACAGATACTGGCTAGACTATATATTATGACAATACATCTCTGACCCACAACCTCTGCAGCAACCAGTCTGGGAAGCCAAATGACAGTCTCTGCAGCAATTGGTCTAGAATGATCAGGATTTGGTCAACGACTGCCTGCTTTCCTCTTTTTGCCCTTGCTTCAACTCAAAGACAACCAAATATGATCCCTAAGTCAGTATAAAATGTCCTACTTTGGGGTATCCTGTTTTCAGTTTTCTCTTGTCCACAACCTCCAATTAAAGTATAGCTGAAGATTTCCTTTTATTTGCTATCAAGTTTTTCTACTCCTCTGCCTACCTTTGAGTCCTTACCAAACACAGGTGATGGTAGCTGACTCCCAAGCTATACAGCAAGCTCTGAATAAATAGCCACTGTTCTCATTTAGGTGGTCATCATTTGTTTCTGCAGTGACAAGAAAAAGTTCCCCAAAGGAGCAAAGATGACATCAGAATATAGGTCTCAGAATAGAAGCTTCATTCATCAGGTTCAACTAATATGTATTATGCTAGTATGAACAAGGCACTAAAGTGAATTGTATTTCACTGGGACAGATTTGTTTGAAAAGGACCCTACATAGCTGAAGCCTTGAGAGTTGGAAATTCAAATCTTGAGTCATTGTTTATGGTCTGAAGCAGAAAAACTTTTTACTTCAAACTTCCCAAAGTGCCTTCATTAAACATGAATGAAGAGAAGCCCTCAGCAATTAATATAATGGGGGAAAATGAATTACTAACAATAATGTTTTTCAGGCTAGTATTATTTTTAAAAAATCTCTTAGTACTCCTGAAGGCTTGTAACTCTATTGTTAGAGTTGCTTTTTTAATTATATAAATAATTACTTGTCTAAGGATGATTGTTCCCCCCGCCCTACTGAAGAATTATGTTCAGTTCACTAACGCAGACCACAAAGTTTTTCATTAATAAAGTTGGCAAACAAAAGCATCTGAAAACAACCAGGGAATGATATTATAGTAAGTTTTACGGAAGATGACATTTTCATTAGTGCCGCTAATGAACTATGCTTAATCCTTTTGAGAGCTGTGATTTATTAAAAGAATTAGAAGTTTGAAAAAACGCCAAAAGAATTACACTCATTCATTTTGAATATGCCTACAGTATTTGCAATAGAAAAATTAGTGACTATTCCCTAAAGTCGTCATAGCTTTTAAATACAGCATCATTCTGGGTACTGCCATCAGGAAAGCATTGCACCATTGCTCATTAGAAAGATAATGTCATCATAATAGCTTTACTCTGAGGCATAAGCCAGTTAAATGAGGCACCAGGAAAAGAAAGGCAAAAGTTTGTTTGGTGAATCATTCTTGTTCTACAGTTTAGTGACTACATTGAGTCAGAAAGAAAAGCAACTTGTGGCTTAATCTGAAGGATCTTCCAAGGAAATGCTGCAAGAGTACACAATTCTTATAATTGGTCTCTAGGCTTCATTATCTCTGTTCAAGTTGTCTGTTCACACTTAACTTTGCAAGTTAAGTGTGAACAAACCAAGAGAGAATAAAAACTCAAGCATAGCATAGCATTTAGGAAGATCTCCTTAGACCAGTTCTTTGGATTCCCTTTTTCACATTGTGACATTATACTGGAAACTTGGGTGTGACTGGTGCTGTTCTGGTCCAAAAGTGCCAGGAAGTTCAGATCGGGTCGAGGTCAAGTTCAGGCTAGGTTGACTCAGGTTAGCCTATTCACATGTCCTTTTTCAGGCTGGGATCACTTGAGGAACACAGGTTACTGGGGATCAGTAGAGCTGTTCTCCAAAGCCTCATCAGTTGGCTGGTCAGCAAAATTATACTGTATGTTGGATTTGGGCTCTAAGCACAGAATCTCACTGAGTGTCTTATAAATTCAGTTATGGTGAAAAGTCTGTGCAGAAGTGAGCAAGGGAGACTCCTATTCAGAGAGAGGTCTTACCCCAGAATCCTCCATACTCCAGGAGGAAATTGCCTTAAAATTCTTAACTCTGGTCTTCTTAAAGGTAAAATATTGCTTTCCAGAGAAATGGTTAGGCCAAGGATTTATACTAAAGGATAACACACTTTAGACAGTCTAGACCTACTACTAGCAACAGGATAATTGCCAGAGTCCTTCTGCTCCAAGGAAACCCTTCTGTCCAAAGGGCTCAGTACATGATGCTCTTGGGATGGTGTCAATGGATAGTGCCCTTGGTGGCTCTAGAAGGAGGCTGGGTCTCTGGAGGCTCTGGAAGTTGGTTACTGTATCAAGCTCAGTTGTCAGTGAAAACATCACTCACCTTCAAGTAGAAAATGTGAAAGCATTAGGAACAAGAAAGCTGTAATTCTTTAATCAGGTCAATTCGGTTCAGGCAATATTTAATACCACCTACTATATTTTGGGCAATGTGACCACAGAGGTGAATATAACCCAGTTCTTGCCCTCAAGGAGCTTATGGTTAAGTGAAGAAAGTCAATACAGATAACTTGAGTATAATGTGATATATGATAAGAAAGCAAATCCTGGGCTGAGCCTTGAAGGATAACTTAGCCAAAGGAAGCAAGGTAGAACAAGTTTACAGTCTGGGAAGAGGAGGAAGAAAGGCAGCAATGAGGCCTTGGGAAATCACAGGCAAGCTAGGCACAGTGAGGGTCCTTCCTATTGTTACAGATCTAGAGTTCTATACTTCTCTGTTTTCTGGAAAGACCTGAGTCTCTCCAGTAACATATGATAACATGATGACCTTCACAATCAGAAGCTGTGTTCAGCCTCTCACTAAAGTCCCCATTGAAGTGTGTACCATGTCCTCATGTGCAGAGAACTGGGATTTATTTAGATTTCACCCTTCCCTCCCTCCTTCCTTCCCCATAAACTTTGCATGTCTTTTGACATTTCTCTGTCAATCATATTTCCCTCCCTTTCCTTTGCTTCGTCTTTGAGCTTCTCCAAAATGACCTCATTTTTTAAGGCAAGGAAGTCTGAGCTGAATTTAGTCTCTAACATGGCCTCATTTGTAAGAGACCTTGGAGTTCCCAGCATACTTTGCTCCCAGGGTACTTAAGTCCCTTGATATCAGGCTATCTGAGGAGTGACCCCATTAGGCAGGTGTTAGTTCTAGAAAGACCACCTAATTGAACAGAATCCTGAAAAGGATGGAAGGCACAGGGAGGGAGAGGGGGAGAGAGAGAAGATGGGGGCACTGAGGGCTGGGATCTTTCTGGATTAGTAGCTGCTCCCTGACACTCCAACTTCTACAGATCCAAGCTGACCTGCTGGGGGATTAGTTTTTAGACTCCAAAGAATAGATTGACACAGTTGCCAAAGTATTCTTGAAAAATCTGCCATCTGATAGAATGAATCCTAGCACTACTTTTTCTTTACTAACACTTCTTATAGTTTACATTCTCAGTGAAGCAACAGAAAACAAAAAAGCACTGGGAAAAAGACAAAAATCAAACAAAATCACACAGCCCAAAGATAACTACCAACATTTACAGTAGATGTTTCTAGTATTTGTCATGCACATATATTTGTATCATATATATATATATATATATATATATATAGTATCATACATATTATTTTGTACCCTCCTTTTTTTTAAAAAGTGAATTTACAGTTTTTTCAGGCTCAAAGGGGTTAATGAGTGACCATAAGAGGAAATTAAGGATCTGTATGAATGACATTTATTCCTTGGAAAATGGGCACTAAAATTTAATTAATTGGTTAAACATTAAACATTGCAGTATTGGTGTTTCATATAGATGTTTACCCATTTAAGATGATTATTGAACATAAATCATATATCTACACAAATACACACCCTGGTAACCTGGGAATCAGGAGATCTGAATGATCCTGTCAATATCTTGCCCTTGACTCTAAAAGCAACCTTCAGCAAATCAATTCAATATTGCTTTTCTAGATGAAGTCCAAATTCTTTTTTTTTATTTTTAAAAATTTTTTAATTTATTTTTGAGACAGAGGGAGACAGAGCATGAACGGGGGAGGGGCAGAGAGAGAGGGAGACACAGAATCGGAAGCAGGCTCCAGGCTCCAGGCTCTGAGCCATCAGCCCAGAGCCCGACGCGGCGCTCGAACTCACGGACCGCAAGATCGTGAGCTGAACTGAAGTCGGACGCTTAACCGACTGAGCCACCCGGGCGCCCCAAGTCCAAACTCTTAAAAACGATGTATGAGGTCTTAAATTGTCTGGTCTAACCAGCCATATTAAAAATCCCATGCAGTTCCCAGGATGTACCATGGTCTCTTGTGCTTGCATGTTATTTAAACATGGTTTTTCCTCCTGAAACACTCCTTCCCAAAAGCCTTATTAACTCCTCTTTGCCTTAAAATTTTTTTCATATAAAATACATATAACACAAAATGTACCATCTTCACCATTTTCAAGTATACGGTTAATTAGTGTTAAGTACATTCACATTGTTGCCCAACCAGTCTCAAGAACCCTTTTCATCTTGCAGAACTGCAACTCTTTCCCCATCGAACAACACTCCATTCCCTTTTCCCCCTAGCCCCTGGCAACCACCATTCTACTTCCTGTCTCTATGAATTTCACTCCTCTGGATGCCTCTTTTAAGTTGAATCATACAGCATTTGCCTTTTGCGACTGGCTTTTTTCATTTAATATAATGTTGCTGAGAGTCATTCATATTGTAGCATGTGTCGGGATTTCTTTCCTCTTGAAGGCCAAACAATATTCCATCATATGTATATACCACATTTTATTTATTTATTCATCTGCTGGTGAACACTTGGGATGCTTCCACCTTTGGGCTATTGTGAACGCTGCTGCTGTCAACACGGGTATAAAAATCTCTCTTGAATACCATGTTTTCATTTTGGGGGGTATACAACCAGATGTAGAAGTGTTGGATTATATGATAATTCTAGTTTTGTAGCCTCCTTTTATTTTTTTTTATTTTTATTTAAAAAAATGTAATGTTTATTTTGGAAAGAGCGAGACAGAGCATGAGCAGGGGAGGGGCAGAGAGAGAAGGAGACACAGAATCCGAAGCAGGCTGCAGGCTCTGAGCTGTCCTCACAGAGCCCAACGTGGAGCTCAAACTCACTAGCCACAAGATCATGACCTGAGCCAAAGTCTGACGCTTAACCGACTGAGCCACCCAGGTGCCCCTGTAGCCTCCTTTTAATACTTTGTTTTCTTATACTTCTTTCCCCTAGATTAATAATTTCCCAGATTCATAATAAACCACTCTTTCACAGAATGACTTTTATTATTCATATTTTATGAAATAACTATACTTAAATGGTTGCTTCCAATTTTCCATTATTAAAAACAATGCTAGGGGGCGCCTGGGCGGCTCAGTCAGTTAATCCTCTGACTCTTGGTTTGGGCTCAGGTCATCATCTCATGGTTCTTGAGTTCCAGCACCCTGTCTGACTCTGTGCATAGTGAGCCTGCTTGGGATTCTCTCTCTCTCCCTCTCTTTCTGTCCCTTCCCTGCTCTCTCTCCCTCTCAAATACATAAACTTAAAACAATTTAAAAAAAAAGAAAATATTATCATTATATCAAAATTTTTTTCAGAAGTGAAAGGTGTTATATAAGTCATCAGTCATAAGAAACAAAATGAATGGGGGCATCTGGGTAGCTTAGTCAGTTGAGCATCAGACTTCTGTTCAGGTCGTGATCTCGCCATTCATGAGTTTGAGCCCCGTGTCAGGCTCTATGCTGACAACGCAGAGCCTGCTTGGGATCCTCTGTCTTCCTCTCTCTCTGCTCCTTCCCCGCTTTCTCTCTCTCTCTCTCTCAAAAATAAACATTAAAAAAATGAATGACCAGGGGCGCCTGGGTGGCTCAGTCGGTTAAGCGTCTGACTTCAGCTCAGGTCACGATCTCACGGTCTGTGAGTTTGAGCCCCGCGTCGGGCTCTGGGCTGATGGCTCAGAGCCTGGAGCCTGCTTCCAATTCTGTGTCTCCCTCTCTCTCTGCTCCTCCCCCGTTCATGCTCTGTCTCTCTCTGTCCCAAAAATAAATAAAATGTTAAAAAAAAAAAAAAAAAAAAAAGAATGACCAGATCTGGCTGCTTACATTTTCAATTAAGTGATATCAATTCCATTTTTAAATGGTCCTTTTTAAGTAAACATGAAAAGTCCCCTCAAGTGTGTATATTACTTTTCACTTACAAGCCACATCCACTAATGTTTCCTTATGGTTAGTTACAATTAGTTATTGTTTTTCCCTGGTTAACACATGAAGAAAGTAAGGCCCAGAGAAGTGACTTGCCTGAGGTCACAAAGCTGATAACCAGTATCTTCTGGTTCCAAGTTCATTGCTTTTCAAATTACAGATGATTCATTTACCAGCCCTTGAGATCTAATCATAATGAGTAAGGATAGTATAGATTTTTTCTAAGACTTTTTTTTCAAGCTGGAAAGAGGTGGTAATGGTTTAGAGACAGTGACTGAAAGCTGTGATTTAATAGGAAGCCATTTTGTGACCGATACATAGTACAGAAATACAAACAATTTCCCTTTCCCCCTTGAATTGTATGATGCCCTTTGCTGGGCTGGCATAGTGTGGTGTCAAGCATGATGGGCTCTGGGGTTAGCCTGCTTAGATTTGAACCTTGGCTTTACAGTACAAGTTATGTGATCTGAACAAGTGAACCTCTCTGTGCTTCCGTTTCTTTACCTACACAATGAGCAATAACAGCTCCCTGGATTATTGTGAGGATTAGATGAGATAATGTGAGTGCCTAGCACATGCTAACTGCCTGCTGCTACATAATGACTCTTATTATTGGTGTTGAGGACCTAGATAGTATGTTCCTCTGTCGTATCATGGAAGGGGCTGGTGCAGAACAAGTTAAGAGGGAAAATAGCCTTCTCTGCTGCCAGCTGATTAAAAAAAGATAATTAAAAGGCTTCTCTAGTAGACTATCACTGGTTTTCAGAAATTTGATTACGAAATGGCCTAGTATAGTTTACTTTGTGTTTATTCTATCTTGTGGTTTGTTGGGCTTCTTGTATCTGTGGGTTTATAGTTTTCATCAAATTTGAAATACACTAGGCCGTTCTTCTTCCATGATTTTCTGCCTTCCCTTCCAGGACTCTAATTGCAAGTATGTTAAACAGCTTTATCTCGTCTGACAGATCACTAAGACTTGGTATGATTTTTTCTCTATGTCTTTTTTCCTCTACGTGCTTCAGTTTGGAAAGTTTGTATTGCTGTTTTTAAGTTCACTGACCTTTTATTTTGCCATGTCGAATCTGCTATCAATCACATGGAATTATAACCATTTCATTTCAGATTCTGTATTATTCAACTCCACAAAGTACCATTTGATTCTTTATTATATCTTCCATTTCTCTCCTCATGACATTAATTTTCTATCAGATCTTTGGGCCTGTGTATATTAGCTATTTTAAGCTCCTTATCTGCTAATTCTGTCCTCTGCCATTTACGGACCTGTCTCTATTCACTGGTTTTTCTCCTTGTTACAAGGTGTGTCCTCTGGTGGATGTTTTATGTCAGGTGGATGCCTGCTCAGCAAGGTGGGGGGGCCTCCCTGGGATCTGACATAAAGAGAGAAAGAAGGAGGAGGACAAGTGAGGAGGGGCAACACAGGCTTCTGTCTGAGAAAGGTCGAGAACAAAAAGATTCTGCCAGAGCAGAAGCAACCGCAATAGCATCTTTCATCGGTATGGCACTTCGAGGTTCACAAAGCACTTTCGCCTTCATTAGCTTCTGTAACTTACATGACATCCTTTCCTGGTAATTGGAACAGATACGATTATCACCAGGTTACAAAGGAGAAAACTGAGCTCAGATGTGTTTAAGTGACTTGGCCAGACTCGCACACGCTCACAAGCCTAAGAGCCATTGTTAACATTCTCATTGACCTATGGCCTCCTCCATTCAGGTATTTAGAAAAAAAGCTTAGAATCTTTGCCTCAGGAGATTCTGATGCACGCACAAACTTGACAGATCAGAGTTCTTGAACCTGCCTCCTTTCCTTTGTTAAATTATTTATGGGAGATTAAGGACATTTGTTACCACTACCGATATCTTTGCTTCTCTCAGAGCATGAAAAACATTGTGTAGTAGATTAGGAGAAGTCTAATGCTTTTTCTCATAAACATGTTGGCATTTATGAGCAGGGAGTCCACTGATGTCTTACGAGGATGCTGGGACATCTACCTCACCTTCAGTCATTCATTAGCCTTGAATCACTACTACATTGCAGCCCTCGTTTTCAACTTTGGAGAATCTTGTCTAAAAATGCCTGAGTGATTTATACCCAGTATAGTATAGATTCCACTAGGATTCATTCCTTTCCTCTCTCTCTCTTTCCAAGGAATTATACCATTTATTACTATATATTACAATATCTATGTCAGTAGTTTGAAAACTTTTTATTTTTAGCAGAAGAATACCTTTTTAAAAAATAAAATCATGGGGTGCCTGGGTGACTCGGTCAGTTAAACATCCAAGTCTCAGTTGTGGCTTAGGTCATGATCTCACGGTTCTGAGTCTGAGCCCCATGTCGGGCTCCATGCTGACAGCACAGAGCCTGCTTGGGATTCTCTCTCTCCCTCTCTCTCTCTGCCCCTCCCCTACTCATGTGCATGCCCATGCGTGCACGCTCTCTCTCTTTCAAAATAAATGAATAAACTTTAAAAAAAATAATAAAATCTTATGTGGAGGCCAACTACACAACACAGATAAAAGTGGAGCTCTGCTTGAACAGGGTGGGGATGGGAGAGGTAGAGCTGCTGGGGCCCCACCTGCCTGGCAAGCCCCTTAGGTCTCACCTGGTAAACCTGAGGCCCTTCTGTTGAACCCCAGAACTCCAGAGAACTGGGGTAAACACTAGCCTCTATAATAAAATTAAAATGTCCATTTATCCTTCCCTTTATCCAAACAATATTTACTGAGTCCCCACTCTGTGTGAGATACTGTGTTAGATCTTGGGGCAGGCGGGGTAAGGGATGGTGGGGGGAATACAAAGATGGGACACACCTCAAATAGTTCACAATTTAGGAGGAACACATCCACAAAGGACTATAGAACAGGATAGAAAGGCTAAATGCCACAACACAGTTTCAGATCAAGGGCCTTGGAAGCCTTTTCCTGATTTGAGGGCACTAAGTACACTTCATAGAACACGACAATAAGGCCAATGGGGTCTTGGTCCTGGTGAAACATACAAGAAAAATTTCAGTGCATGGTAGTTATCTCTGAGAGGAAATATCATGGCCAGTTTCTATTGTCCATCATGCTTTTTAAAAAATACTTTTCGGGGCGCCTGGGTGGTTCAATCGGTTAAGCATCCAACTTCAGCTCAGGTCACAATCCCACGGTCCGTGAGTTTGAGCCCCGCGTCAGGCTCTGGGCTGTTGGCTCAGAGCCTGGAGCCTGTTTCAGATTCTGTGTCTCCCTCTCTCTCTGCCCCTCCCCCATTCATGCTCTGTCTCTCTCTGTCTCAAAAATAAATAAACGTTAAAAAAATTAAAAAAAAACTTTTCAACTCTCTATACATGTATTACTTTAGCATTCAGAGAAAACCTGAAGAAAAATAAAAGACCGTCATTACAAATTGAATGACATGATTTATCTTTTTTTTTTAAATGATGTTATTTTGAATGTTAAGGAAAAATAGCAGGTGAATTGCTATTTTAAACTTTCCATATCCTCTTTCAGTTTGGGTAAGCTTGAAAGGACTAGCAGGCAGGAAAAGTGACTGAAGTGGAACTCCATCCCCAGCATCGGCCGTCACTTGACTTCCCAGCCACAGCAACACCCCCCACTCCACTGCCCCCCACCCCTGGTTCCTCCTGTAAACTCTACACTCCAGGCACACAGGCCGATGTTCCCTGAGCAGTCTCTGTACGTTCTCATTCCACACATTCATTCATTGTTCCCTCTGCTGGACCGCCCCTTCCCTTCTCTCCACTTGTTAAAATCTTACCCACTTTTCCAAGTCCAGCTTACCTGCCGTCTCCTCTGGGAAACCTGCAATATCTCTGTACCGCTTATGGCCTTCCCTTTCAACCCAGTAGACTGATGCTGTCTCCCCTATTGTCATAGGCGTTGTTTATTTCTCTGTTGCTGAATTTCTCACAGTCTGCTTTGCAATATGTTTGTGGACATCCCTGTTGCTAGTATTGATCTAAGAACTCTCTGAAGGCACGGATGCTGCCCTTTCCATCACTTTCCCCATAGTCTTCAGCAGAGCTTCTGGCACCTGGTAGGCGCTTGATAAATATTGTAGAAAATGAGGAGAAAAAAGCCTGAGGAGCTGAGGCTGCATATAAGAAGAAGAATTCTGAGACTAAAACAAAAAGGGGGATCAAGAAAGCAGGTGGGGGAGGCAGGACAAAACCCTTGCTCAGGTATCTCCTCTTCAAGGAAGAAGTCTTGTTGAGCTCACCTGGGGCCAAGATCTGCTGCCACCTCGTTCTTTGGGTTTCCACAATGCTACTTCTCTTTACCTCAAAAGTGGGGTCAGAATTAGTTAGGGTTATTTTGCTTCAAAGTAACAGAAGCTTAAGCTGCCAATAAAAATATAAAATAAACACTGTGGGGAGAAATTTTATTGGAGGGGTACTTGGGAAATTCTTAAAACTTAATAATAAGAAAACAAACACCCCGGGGCGCCTGGGTGGCGCAGTCGGTTAAGCGCCCGACTTCAGCCAGGTCACGATCTCGCGGTCCCGGAGTTCGAGCCCCGCATCGGGCTCTGGGCTGATGGCTCAGAGCCTGGAGCCTGTTTCCGATTCTGTGTCTCCCTCTCTCTCTGCCCCTCCCCCGTTCATGCTCTGTCTCTCTCTGTCCCAAAAATAAATAAACGTTGAAAAAAAAATTAAAAAAGAAAACAAACACCCCAATGTATAAAGGGAAAATATTGGGGTGCCTGGGTGGCTCAGTCAGTTAAGCTTCCAACTTCGGTTCAGATCATGATCTCACGGTCTGTGAGTTCAAGCCCCGCGTCGGGCTCTGTGCTGACAGCTCAGAGCCTGGAGCCTGATTCAGATTCTGTGTCTCCCTCTCTCTCTACCCCTCCCCTGCTTGTGCTCTGTCTCTCTCTGTCTCTCAAGGGCGAATAAACGTTTAAAAAAAAAAAACATTAAAAATTTTTTTAAAAACAAAAAGGGCAAATATTTGATTAGACATTTCACCAGAGAAGCTGTGTAGATGGCAAATGAGCACATGAAGAGATGCTCAACACCAACAAGCATTGGGAAACTGTAAATTAAAACCACAGTGAAATACCACACCTGCTAGGATGTTTACAGTTAAAAAGACTGACTAAATCAAGTGCCGGTAAAGATGTAGAATAAGCAGAACTCTCATACACTTTTAGGGGAAAGTGGAAATGATACAACGATTGTGGGAAATGGTTTGGCAGTTTCTTACAAAATTAAATACGGGTCTACCGCATAGCCCACCCATTAGATCTTTAGGCATTTACCCTAGAGAAATGAAAGAGTGTCCACACACAGACTTTGCACATAAGTGCTCATAACAGCCTTGCTTGTAATAGCCCAAAACTACAAACCACCCAGATGGTCATCAGCAGAAGAATGGATAAATAAATTGAAGTATATCCATAGAGTGGCTTACTACTTGGCAACAGGAAGGAATTAGTTATTGCGACAGGTCACAACATGGATGGGTATCGAAATAATTTATGGTAAATGAAAGAAGCCAGACCACCCCCATCCCCTCAAAGAACATGATCTCATTTATAGAAAACTCTAAAAAATGCAAACTAATCATGACAGAAAGCAGATCAGTGGTTGCCTTGGGATGGGTTGGCAGGGGAAGGAGGCAAGTAGGGACAGGAGGACAGGATTGTGAAGAGCCATGAGGCAGA
This sequence comes from Prionailurus viverrinus, assembly GCF_022837055.1. Classification (NCBI taxonomy): domain Eukaryota; kingdom Metazoa; phylum Chordata; class Mammalia; order Carnivora; family Felidae; genus Prionailurus; species Prionailurus viverrinus. The sequence continues at coordinate 86,604,447 of NC_062569.1, read as the reverse complement.
TTTTGGGAGGGGGGTAAAGTTTATTCTCTTTATTATCTTTATTGTGGTGATGACTTCGGGTGTATACTTTGGTCAAAACAAAATTGTACCCTTTTGATCTTGCAGTTTATTATATGTCAATGATACCTTGATCATGCTGTTTTTGAAAAGCTAACAAACAGTGCCTTTTAAAACTAAGCATGCACTTACCATACCCAGAAATTGCACTCGTGGGCATTTATCCCAGAAAAATAAAAACTGACGTTTATACAAAAACCTCTACATGAGCCTTCGCAGCAGCTTTATTCGTACTGGCAAAAAACTGCAAACAACACGAACGTCTTGAAAGGGTGAGTAGGTAAACAAACTCTGGCGCATTCATACTATGGCAAACTACTCAGCAATAAACAGGAATGAATTACTGATACACACAACAGCTTGGAAGGATCTTAAGGGTGTTACGCTTCATGACAAAAGGCAATCCGAAAAGGTTAGGTACTGTATGAGTGCATTAATAATCATCCTCAAATGACAAAACTACAAAGATGGAAAGCAGGTTAGTGGTTGCCGGGGGCCAGGAGGGGGTTTGGGAAGTGTGACCCTGAAGAGGTAGCACAAGGGAGTTCCTTGGTGGCAATGGCACGGTTTTGTACCCTGACTGTTGCGGTGGTTACACGATCTGCATGTGGGGTCAAACTGCATAGAACTCTACACACATACATATACATGGATGAGTGCATGAGATCTGTTGTCTAATTAACAGTATTGTACCCACCTCAATTTCCTGGGTTTGATATTGTACTGGAGTCCTATAGGATGTCATTACTGGGAGAAGCTGGGTTCTAGGGACCCTAAGAGCTATTTTTGTAATTTTCTGTGATCTATAATGATTTCAAAACAAAAAGCTTACAAATATACATAATGGAGTTTTTTTTTAAAAAACTCTTCTGGAGACTTCAGATTGGGCTGGTAAAGTTAAAGCTTCCTAAGACACATGTCCCCCCAAAGTTCTTCCCGAACACCTTTATTAGCCAATATGAGACAAAGAACAAACAAACTCACATTCCCACCCATATTAAAGGCAAAACCCCACAAATGCCGAACAAGTCTATAAACATGTAGTCTCAATTGGTCTTATTTCTTCAAGGCAGAAGACACCAGAATGTGAGTTTACAGAGGTCGGGGACACGGTCTTTCCAATTCTAGCACCTAGCACAAAGCCTGGTTCATAGGAGGAGTCTATTAGAGCCCTTAGGAAGGAAAGCAGATGGGGAGGCAGGGAAACAGAAGGGTAAAGCAAGGGAAGAAACCTCTGGTTGACTTCGAACGTGTCTTCTCCTTTGTGTCCGTGTAGAAAGGTCAGGTTTAGTTAATGGCAGATCAGTGTACAGGACCAATTCCATGTAATGGATGGAGCGAGGGCAAGGAAGGAGAAGGTCCACTGTGTGAATTAGAAAATTCTCATTAGAAAATGAGAATTCCAACTCCTTTTAGATTCCCCTCTTGCTGCCCATGCCCAGCTGAGGCTGCATTTATACAGATGAGAGTCAGACTGGAAATGGGAAGGCCTGAGAGAGTCACTGAAGCCATCTGTGGGGGAAGACTGTGAGGCCTTGACAAAGAACCCAGATTCGGCCAAAGACGAAGAGATTCCAAATCCGGTTCAGAAGTCCAGTGTGGAACCCAAGGGGAACCTAGAATCAGAAGTCAGAAGGGGACAAGGACTGGCATGATAAAAGACAAACACGGAACATTTAAATAGTTGGAGAGACACTCCTTGTCCTCGTCTGTCCATGTGCCCACCTACCTGATGTCTGACTTACAGACACAGCCAGAGCTGACTACTTTATATTTCATAAGAGTTACAAGAATATGAAACTTTCTACACTATCTAAGACTTCTCAAAATGTTAGTAAAATAGTTAATATTTATTCAGATCCTTAGGGCTTCTTTCCTCACCACTATTTTGAAGATTGTGTAATTCAGCTTTGGTAGGTTGACGGGGTTTAACGTGAGTAACATAATTAAATTGCCATCTTGTTCTAGTTCATACTTCCTTCTTCCCTAGGATTCTAAGGCTGTGTATTTTAAACAGTGTCAGCCTGTTTGGGGCCTGTTTCCACTTCATTATTTAATGACATGACCTTCCCCTATGCTTGGGTGACTTAAAGTTCCATATTTAAAAAAAAAATCCTTCACACCTTGGCACAGCTACTTAAGTTTACAGGGTTCAAGTATTTAGATTTAGCAGAAATATGGATATCTGGTTTTTGTAAGAAATACATTGAACATAAAACTATGAGGCTACATGTTCCTTCATAAAAGCCCTTGACTTACATTTCTCATCCATCTTCTTAACCTTTCACATCATTTCCTAAAGCCATTTCATCTTCCTTCTAAAATGCCAACCTAAAAATAAGTAATCACACTGAAAAGGATCCAGATGGAAACAGAAAAACATGGACACACTCATTCGGTACGCGAAACATTTTCTATATTTGTCAGTAGACTTAAGTTTGCTTCTCATCTTCATTGCTGCCTCATCACAGAGGAGTATTAGACATAAACAGAAATGTTTTGACCCACTGGAACAAAATCATTCTACATGGCTTTTGACTTCAGGTGGTAATAGTTGATTTTGGCATTTAAGCTTAAGAAACTTATCTGGAAATGGACAGGACTAATAATTTATACTTTTTATTCAATCAAACTAAGTCTTTAGATTACTCTGTGCATTCTTAAGCATACCTTTGTTTGTTTCAATCAGTTGGGGAAACAAGGCTGTGTCAAACTCAGAACTTGGCAAATCACCTATTTTTTCTTGGTGAAAGAGTATGGGAGACTTTCTAAGGCAATCAGGACTTTGGAGTCGTGAAAAACAGATGAATGCTGCTTAGTATATGTAAAGTCAGAAATGCAAAATACCAGACTAATCAGAATCCCTAATAAGCTATTATTTTTAAAAGTCTCACTCATTATCTTTTTAGAAGAAAGAAGAACATTACACACACATACACACACACACACACACACACTCTCTCTCTCTCTGTCTCTTTCTCTCTTACATCAGGTGGGACTTAGTGACTAGCTTTTCTCAAAGGAATCATCTGGTTTCAGTACACATTTATCTAAAATGCCTACATCTTCCTTATTTACAGTCTTGTTCAATGGCAATTGACATCAGAATGAGAAATGTGAGACACAAGATATTGAATCACCAAAGAAAAAAATAATATACTTATTGTCAAAGCAAGGAATCTTTCCACACCCTATTAGAACAAATATCAGAATAAAACATTAAAACCAAAAGAGTTTACAGGATAACCATCTCTCAGGAAATGTCTGACTGGACGTTTGGCAGTGTGACAAATCTTCGTGAGATTGTATTAAAGTGTTGTAAATTTTAGGGCCAAGTTAATGATTTAAGCCATGGAGATATGCAAATCATTCCCCCACAATCTGAAAAAAACGTTAGCCCCTAAATTGTGTGGCTTTAGAAATGCCCAAGTGAGAGACTCAGACCTGTTATCAGTAGGTTTAATTCTACATGAATTATTGACCACAATTTGATTATCTCCTAGCCTCCAAAAATGTTCCTAAATTTCAAAGTTCAGGTGCTGCAAAGGCAACCAAAGGGTTGGCATGAACATCTTCCTGAAAAAGATGTTGAGCCTCAACACCAAGAGAGCACGCCTTTGAATATCTTGAAGGTGACAAAACTACAGCCACTCAGTCCTGTGTGCACAGTCACATGTCTAACTCCCACCATGTCCCCTACCCAGATGCAGCCGTGACCCAACGCTGGATGTGGTCTCTTCCACTTTCAAACTCTCAGAGCCGTGGAAGTGCCGGCACGTGACTCCAGGAGAGCGGTTCATTCCCCGGTTAGGGATTGGCTCTTCTCCTTAGGACATGTGCCACGTTCAATTGTGTAATGCAGAAATTTATCTATAGACTTCCTCTGCCCCACTAGATTGTAAACTTTTTGAGTGCGAGGGCCATGTCTGTTTTATCATCTTTGAAATAACGCATGTGAAAGCCCAGTGTGAGTTATCAAATGCCCTCGCGGGCCTAAGTTTCTATTCTTGTAAAAATATTTGCATCTATTAGTGCCTTACACGTTGTAGGTACCCCGTAAAAGATCTGTTGACTGAGAGCATAAATGAATGAACGCCTTACATTATTTCCTCCTATTACCAGAATTCCATGTGGTATCTAGTAGAGAGAGGCCCAGCAAACAAAAGGTCAGCTCTCTAAAGGGCAAGAGTTGGAATGAAGCCTGGCAGGCTGACCTGCCATCTTCGGTTCACTGCTCATCAAACATCAGTGCCGCCACCGATTCTTCCATTTCACACTATAGGATTTGGTTGCACCCCGTGGCGTCCTGGCAAGCCAACCAGGAAAGTGTCCTTAGGGAAATGCGGATGTCTGACCCCATGCTCAAAAGGCATTTCAGGACTGGCGAGTACAGAGGTTGCCAAAAACTATTCCCACCATTTGGATGTGCAAATAGCAAGCATTAACACAACTCTCCTCCTCCCCCAGGAAGCAAAGGGAACTAAAAACAACTGAACCCAAGTGAGCATCTAATTAAAAGAAACCAAACTGGGCATTTTGCTTTGTTGCTCTCTCTATGCCAAATGCACAGGACTAAATACATAGAGAAGAGTGTCCTGCTTTCAAAATGCTTCAAAATTTTGCAAGGCTTTCTAAACTGTTTTATCATTTGTAATCTGTCCCAGAACAGAGGTGTTACCTTTAAGGGGAAAAGCACAATGTGTTTTAGCAGCATATGTGGAAAAAACTCTAAATAAATCACTTTCTCTTTATGACATAGTTCTCCTGTTTTAAAATTCAGAAAGGAAAAAATTAAGAAGGAAACACAATGAGATTTCAAAATGGTCATTTTCTGTATTGAGTTAATAATACAGAGGTCCACTGGTCACCTCTTCACAGCCAATCCTTCATTCTTAGCTCATCACAGGTGAAGTCAGAAGCACCCAGACTCTACGACACATTGGCAATGCTTCACTTAGACCGTTTACCCACTGCTGTATTTTTTTCCACAGAGTCTCACTATTTCACTATAAATACTAAAAGAACAGGCCCCTTGTTCTCAGGCAAGAAAACACAGAAGCTTCATTTGTTTATTATTTTTAGTCACTATGCATTTTGTGTGCTTTATAGCTTCTTGAGTGATTGTTTAATTGTGAGTATATTGGCATGTGATTTGAGGTCAGCTGTTTGTTCCCTGGATGGTACAGTCAATCCATGATACTGAGAAGGAGAAATCTCATTAAAGTTCAAGCTTCAAATTCTAGGCTATCAATATATAACCTCCCTCTCTTCAAATCCTCTATGCCTCTCCCAAAAAAATTTCTCAAATTCTTTAATTATCCTTGAATATAGTTTTTAAACACCTTCCTTCTTCTTCATTGCTTTTTAAAAAATGCAGATTGGCAAACAGGAAAAAAAATCGCCTCCAATGCTCCAGTCCAAAGATAATCACAGCTAATATTTTGGTGCACGGTCTTCTTGGCTGGTTGAACAGATTTTTTGAAAAACCAGTGAAACAAACTCAAAGTGAGCTTCGCTAAGGCTTTGTGTGTCACCATGTTCTTCAAAATCTCTCTTTTTTTTTTTTTAAGACAAAATAAAACCACATAAAGGATGATTTTCTTTCATTTAATGTTTTCAGTTTGCCATTAGTACTATAGCTCAAGTGGGCCATCAGTCTGGGAAAATGGGCATTTTTAAATTTTTTAGAAATGTTTTGTCATTTTTGAGACAGAGAGAGACAGAGCATGAACGGGGGAGGGTCAGAGAGAGAGGGAAACACAGAATCCAAAACAGGCTCCAGGCTCTGAGCTGTCAGCACAGAGCCCGACGCGGGGCTCGAACTCACGCACAGTGAGATCATGACCTGAGCCGAAGTCGGATGCTCAGCTGCCTGAGCCACGCAGGTGCCCTGAAAATGGGCATTTTTAAAGAAAAACGTGGATTTCTGCTGTTCCATATCTCATTACAAGAATGCCTTAACTGATCACATCTCATCCATTTCCTGCTCCTCCTCCTCCTTCCACCCCACTCGGGCACCTCTTAAACACCTACTCTGGGATCCCTTCATCTGGTTATTTTGCTTCCAATTTTGCCTCTGATGGGTGAGAATGGGATGAATGGGAGAAGATTGGAAGTAAATGCAACACAATATTAATGGTGGTCAACTCAGGGCAACTGGGACACAGGTGTCGGTTGTATTGGTTTTTGTAGCCTTACAGATATTTTCAAAGTTCTAAATATTAACAAAACTAAACCACAAAAAAGACATGGTCCTTGTGTTCAAGGAACTCAGGATCTGTGGTAACGTGCAAACTGTCACAGGACATTCGAGACTTGCAAACAGAGCGCTGCCTAGAGAGCTTTCTAACAAAGGTTGGTACAAGTGCTAGACTCCAGCAGCTAGGGGAACACAGAGGGGGGCTCAACACTCCCCTCCCTAGCCATGTCTTCCTAGAGAATGCAGGAAGGCTCCTGCAAAGAGGCAAAGATTGACTTGAGTCTGGGAGGATGAGTAGTTTTCTGTAGTTTCAAGTGTAAGTAAGAGTGCATTTCAGAAAAAGCTATGGCCTCTGTGAAGCCAGACTCTGAGACCATGTGCATGTTTGGGGGAAAGGGTGTGCCCTCAGTACCGCTGGGGTTGTTGTTCTGTGTCAGCAGATGAGCTTGGAGAAGTGGGAATTTACCAGGTGGTGAAGAATCCAATAAATATGACAAGCTATCCAATGGCTGACATGGAACCAGTAAAGCAACAAAGGGCATAATGCAACTTTGGTGTTGGCAATGTCCTTCGGGGGACGGTATGGAGGATAGACAAGTGGGAGGAGGAAGGGAGGCAGAGAGATCAATTAGGAGGCTACTGCAGTGATCTAGGCGAGCGATGATGATGGCTTATAGTAGGGCAATGGCAAAGAGGGAGTAGGGCCCAGTGGGGAATCTTCAGAAGATAAAATCTATCATCCATGGAGACAAATTGGATGTGGAGGGAGGGAGAGGGCAAACTCGAGAGTGACTGCTAGGTTTCTGACTTGGCAGTGGGTTGGATGGCGGTATCAGTTCACTGGGATAGTAGGAGCAGGAATAGAGAAGAAGAGGTGAGTAAAATTTGCAACATGTTGAATTTGGGAAACCTATGATACATCTTAGAGTCGCGCGAGAGACCATGAGGCATGGAGATTTGGAGCAGCAAATGTGCTCTCCAGGCTGGAAGCAGACTTGTCAGTGTAACACCACCACACCTGAGGCCACCGCTGTATTGAAGGTGTGCTGGGAAGAGGGAGGGACAGAGAACAGAAGCTGGCGCTCTGAGGGGTGGTCCAGGGGGAAGGAGGAAGACCAGGAGAGAGTGATGCCAGTCCACATTGCATCTGCTAAAGGAGGAGAGCATTTCAGGAAGGAACAGCTGCTGGGTAAGAGCAGGCAGACAAGTCATGTAAGACACGGTGTTGCCAGATACAATACAGAGTGCCCAGTTACATTTGAATTTCAGATAGAAGTGAATTTTTTTTAGTCTAAGTATGTCCCCTATTTTTATTTGCTAAATATGGCAACCCTAGCAAGATGAAGACTAAAAGTGCATGTGAATGTGGTAGTTAAAGCAGGGAGCAGAAGTGGGAGGGGACTGAGAGACAATACATACGAACCAATCTTTCTAGAAATCAGTCTGTGAAGCAACGGAGTAGGGGGCAGAGTTAAGACAGGATTTTCTTTTTTTTTTTTAAGTTTACTTTTATTTATTTTGAGAGAGACAGAGACAGCACAAGGGGGGGGGAGGGGCAGAGAGAGAAGGAGAGAGAGAATCCCAGGCAGGCTCTGCGCTGGCAGCACAGAGCTCAACACGGGGCTTGAACTCACAAACGGTGAGATCATGACCTGAGCTGAAACAAGGAGTCGGAAGCATAACCGACTGAGCCACCCCGGGGCCCCAAGACAGGATTTTCTTAAAGTGAGCAGGCTGTATACGTCTCACCCCACCCACCTCCACTAAAACCAGAAACCACGTGAGATTCAAGACCAGGTCTTACTTGCCTTTGTAATAGAAGTGCTGACCTGCCCAGACCCTTTCTCTTGTGCATCAGAAAATCAATAAATGGCTGCTAAGTTAAATCCTTAGACTAGGTTTCTCCGGGCCTGTCATAAAGAACTGAGATAATCAAGACATGCATCACTTTGGTCTCTGTCTGAAAATTATGACCCAAAATACTTTGGGCAAGTATAGTTCATATTTATTAGAATGATCCAGGGAATTGTCTCAGTTCTGCATTTCTATGTACTCGTAAAGGCACATCAAAGAGGCCAACCGTCCTTTCTGCCCAGCTGCTAATCCACAGTGGCAGCGCCAGCTAGGAATCTCTTAAATCCCTTGTGCCTGTCAGACTATGCAACTTTCCAGGTGGGGGAAACAGATTGTGAATATCTGGCTGAGTGGAAAACAAAATAAAACAATGTTGGCACCAAACCTGCAGAGAAAGTTGTTCAAGAGGGCTTCTGAGGTCGGTGGGAAACTTCAGCGTCCTTCAGCCTGACCTGACGTTTGCTGCTCCAAGCACTTGGCCCCCAAACTGCCTTTCTTCCTTTACACAGCTAAGTGAAATCCTCTTACCCTGCCAGAGGAATAAACCAGCCACAAAACTAACCGATTGAAAGGCCACTCAAGCCTGCCTTAAGTGATCCAAAGCAGGCAAGCAAATGCACAGGTGCTTTCAAAGACAGGTCTTCTGCGAGCTGGAGATACCGTGGACTCTGCTCAGCTGGGAAGGAGGAGGGACGCTGGTAGCTCCTGCACCTGCTATGACACGGACTGGAGGCCCCAGGATACACCTGGAGGGGACAGGGCCTTGAGGATGCTTTCTGCTGGTGAAAAAAGAGAGGGAAAAATTGTTTCATGAGAAAGCTTGGATTTTGAGGTTGGATTAGACCTGGGCTCAAATCCCAGATCTACCCTACTCAAGTTTTGTAGTGTTGGGCTCCATAGTATGGAGCTTTAGGATTGGACACATTTGGATTTAATTCCTAGATGGGGCGCCTGGGTGACTCAGTCGGTTAAACGGCCGACTTCGGCTCGGGTCATGATCTCGCGGCTCGGCTCAGGATCTCGCGGTCCGTGAGTTCCAGCCCCGCGTCGGGCTCTGTGCTGACAGCTCAGAACCTGGAGCCTGTTTCAGATTCTGTGTCTCCCTCTCTCTGACCCTCCCCCATTCATGCTCTGTCTCTCTCTGTCTCAAAAATAAATAAACGTTAAAAAAAAATTTAAAAAAATTCCTAGAGCTATGAGTGGAATACAGGTAATATTCTTCAAAATGCCTCCCTTATATATTCTCTTTGCAGCCATTCTGCCATTATGGCTCTAAGAAAGAAAAAAAAAAAAGATGAATGACGCCACAGGAAGGAGAACACACAGGGATGGTCGCAGCCAAACAGTGGGAGGGACAAGAAATCCTTTCACCACGGGGAGGAGGAGTGGGAAGTGAGGAGTGATGGGAAGGAGAGGGGCAAGTGGTTAGAGGGGAGGATCAGAAGCAGGGGAGATTCCAGAGCAGTAGTCTGTACCCCCTTCCTGCTGAAGAGACTCTGGGAGGAGATTGCCCTTCGAGGACCCTGCACTGACCTTGAGAGGCTCATGGGACAGAGAGAGGGCCTGAGGTGGGGCCTACCCCCTCAGCTTGTTGCTCCCCAGCCTGACTCAAAGCTCCTGAGGGCCCCCAATGGGGAATGTAGAAGGTCACTGAGAGCTGAGGCCAGCAGACTTGCCAAGGGCCTCTGTGGCAAGGGGGAAGTGACCCAAAGCAGGATGAGGAGGACTGCCCATGACACAGGGGACAGGCTGAGACCTGCTGAGCCAGCAGCCAGAAGGAGAGGGGAAGGGAACATCACATCACACCCAACCAGGCCAGGAGAACAGACCACAGGCTTCTGCAACATGGACTTTAACTGCACACGTGAACACAGTAGGGACTTTTCCACTTAGGGCAATGAGAACCCAGAGAAGAGAGCAGATATCTGCCTTCCTGGGAGGCAGAGGAGAGGGGCAGAACTTAGAGAGGGAGAAATAGCCTGGTAGGAAAACTTTGAACCTGGAATTACTTGAATGTTTATTCAAAAGAAACTGAGAAAACTGAAAACAAAACAAAACAAAACAAAACAAAAAAACCCACCAGTTCTCTTATTCCCATCCTCCCTCAAAAACAAAAAACCAAAAATGTCTGACAGCTGTGACTTGACTAGTGTGTGTGTGTGTGTGTGTGTGTGTGTGTGTGTGTGTGTGTGTTTTCCCCCAATCCTCAGTAGGATACGGGTCTGTAGGGGACAAAATTATCAGTTATGGGGGAAAAAAGGATCGCACCAATTTCACCTATTTGAGGTACAGTGTATACGTTGACACCACCTCCTAGATGAACTTTGTAATCTTGGGTTATCTACTTAACTTCTTGGAGCCTCAATTTCCTCATCTGCAAAATGGGGATAACACTACTTCATAACATCCATGTTGTGTGTATTAAATGAAATGATGTGTGCGAAAGCACTGGGGAAAGAACACAACACATAGTTGTGCCCATTAATGGCCACATCATATTATTACTTAGCTTCCATAAGCTTCATTTTCTACCTCTGTAAACTGGGGATCGCAATATCCGCCTGACAGCATAGGTATACAAATAGTGTTAATTTTTGTTTCCCCTCTGTTCCCTTCTTAAAAATGTTTATTTATTTATTTTGAGAGAGAGAGAGAGAGAGAAAGAGAGCAAGCATGAGCAAGTAGGCAAGAGGGGAAGAGGGGAGAGAGGATCTCAAGCAGGCTCCATGCTGAGAGTGGAGCCCGACTCGGGGCTTGATCCCATGACCCTGGGATCATGACCTGAGCCAAAATCAAGAGTCAACGCTTAACCAACTGAGCCATCCACATGCCCCTGTTCCCTTTTCTGAAGAGCTATAGTTTACCTTGTCTTCTACCTCAAATAAACGCATCTTTATTCATTTAGTTAATTGAAAACGTTTTCTTGGGGCGCCTGGGTGGCGCAGTCGGTTAAGCGTCCAACTTCAGCCAGGTCACGATCTCGCGGTCTGCGAGTTCGAGCCCCGCGTCGGGCTCTGGGCTGATGGCTCAGAGCCTGGAGCCTGTTTCCGATTCTGTGTCTCCCTCTCTCTCTGCCCCTCCCCCGTTCATGCTCTGTCTCTCTCTGTCCCAAAAATAAATAAACGTTGAAAAAAAATTTAAAAAAAAAAAAAAAAGAAAAGAAAACGTTTTCTTGAGTTTTTGCTCTGTGTAGGTCAATCTCCTGAGGGTTCCCAAGATGATACATGTACAGTGTATATCTCCACAGTCTGCTGGTGGTGAGAGAGAGGACAATATTCTTTCTTCTATCTAGTAGAAGGGAAAAATGAGGAGTGAGACACAAAAAGCACTGTGGTAACTCATAAGAGGCAATGTTGATATGCAGTTAGAAGTCAGGCAATGCTTCCTGTGGAACATGGCATTTGAACCAGACCTTGAAGAGTGAGAAATATTTAGGCATGCGGAGACTGGGGAGGGTGGTCTGGACAGAGAATTATGAAAACAAGGGTACAGTATCACGTAGGATGTGTCTTGAGGATAGAGAGGTGGTTCTGTGTGACCAGAGAGTCAGAGACTAACAATAGGCTGGAAAGCTGGATATAGGCTTGATATGACCCATTATGCTACCTAGATAAGAATCATCACCTCTTCGCTTTCTCATAATATTTTGTGAAAGGAAGGAGAAGAAGGAACTAAAATGTACTGAGCTCCAGATAGATTTGAGCACAGAGACCATTATTTGATGAATAGTATCTCTAAACCTCACAGCCATGCTGGAAGGTAGATATATACAGAGGAGGAAACTGAAATTCAGAGAAGTTAAGTAACTTACACGAGGCCACACAGCTAGAAAGTAATCCACTGAGAGTCAAATCTGGGTTGGCCTGATCCAAAACTAGTGTGATAAGACAAGACCTTTAGGCCTTAACTGTTCTACTCATTTCCTTGTGAAAGCACAACTTCTTTCTAGCTCCTGTGTTGAAGGTGGTTCTGTTAACAATAAATTAGCAGGAAGGGTAGGCTGGAAGCAGTCTGAGAAATTGAGACCCAATGGGGACATGTTTTGGTTCCAGGATTCAGGGTCTTGGAAAAGCACCGGAAGAAGATGTACCTTCTCCTCCTTCAAAAGGCCCCATGGATGTTCTAGAAATCCGGAGTCCCCCAAGGAGAATAATGTCAGGGATTGAGATTCATCTTAAGAAGCTAATAGGAGCCTAAATGTAGGAAAACCCAAGATACGTCCATCTTCTGTACATTTATGTACCATTTAAGTCCCAGGGGATTGCATTTTGAGGTTGATCTTAAGTCAAGATATATGATAGACCCACTTTATTTGTGATAGAATGTCCAGGAGAGAAGACTCAGAAAAGCCTATCTTTTTAGCTGGAAACAACACAGTGAGACCCAAGACATTTTTTGTTTTGTACCACAAAGCTGGAGAATGCGTAAACCACATCCAACCTTGTGAGCCTTGGAAGTGAGTGAAGCTCAGAGAGGCATTTTGACTTAATCATGGTCATACAGAGGCAGAGTCAAGATAAGAGCCCAGGCTTTGTTACCATGCTGCTCAAAGAAGAATAAACTCACTTAACCGGAGGACTAAAAACAGTTTACACTCTGTGATTGGGTTTACACGAATCATAGAAGTTTTTCAACTAGAAGAGATGGTAAATATCATCTAGTCCAATTAACTTATTTTACAAATGACAATGCTGAAACTCAGAATAGGAAATTGGCTTACCTAAAGTCACAACAATTTTGGCAGCGGAACCTGGTCTAAGTCACACATTCACTGCCTGTGGTGAGTACTCTTTCCACGAATATTTAATACTATGTTTCACTGATTATCACTCCTCCCACTCCAGTACCCCCCCCCCCACTACCCCACCCCACATACCACATGTAGAGAGTCAAGAGCTAATCGGTTACTTCCTTACATTTATTTTTTTTAAGTTTATTAATTTATTTTGAGAGGGGGGCAGAGAGAAGGAGAGAGAAAGAATCCCAAGCAGGTTCCACACTGTCAACGCAGAACCCTACAACGGGCTTGATTTCATGAACCATGAGACCATGACCTGAGCAGAAATCAAGAGTCTGGAGCTTAACTGAGCCACCCAGGCGCCCCAGTTACTTCCTTACATTTAGATAGGCATACCTTTCCAATTTTATGAAGGAGATGAAAATATGTCCTACTTTCAAATCAACCAGTGAGAGCAATTCCTCAGACATCTGGCACTTTGCTGGTTTAAGAGTCCCTACATTTTCTGCACAAGTCTCGGAAAGTCAAAGCAGACAGTTGGCTTCCAAACTCCATCTTGTTTTTCATGAAGCTTCCCAAATGCTAAGCAGATTTCCCGCACCCTCAGTGATGAGAATCTCCTCTCTGGCCAAAATCCTGCCCCAATTTTCCCACCCAGGGCAATATGCATGGATGGCCCCGCAGTCATCTCCTGCCCGAGTAGCCAACAAGCCACCCAGACTGTTTTGCTCGCTGGAACAAAAGGCCTGGAGCCCACCTTTCTCTCAGCCTCCTTTTTCTAGGAGGAGGCCATGATGTGCTCCCATTAACCCAGGCTGAGACTGTTTCCCCTCACTTCCTGCAATGAGGGATTTCATGGAGCCCGAGAGAAAGAAATCTGGACTCTGTTCCCCCTCAGATTAGTGCTGTTCTCCCTTCTGTTCTCAAAGAATCCCCTTTTCCTAGGTCTGACATGACTTTCTTCCTCATACCGGCACAGCAAGGATCCATTTGTGTTCCTGCCCTGCATTCCAGCAGAGTCCCTTGAGCACTGTGGCTGGAAATGATTTGTATAGGGCATTTGGCCAGCCTCACTTTTAATCACTCACTTACTCACAGACAAAGGGAGTCCCGCCCTGCTCACTTGGGGAATGGAAGGGACCTCCCTCGTTTTGACAGGGTCTCACTAAGTGGTGGCATAAATAGGGATTCTAGTCTCCAGGAAAGATGTTGCAAAGAGCCTCCTTTTCCAGGGGTTAATTATGAAATCAATATCTCCTGGAGCCCCTCCCCCTTCCCTGGACTGTCTGCAAAGCAGACTCTGTTCAGACAATATTCAAGTATCCATTCACCCACCGTGCTTCCTCTGCTTGGGGAGGACGCTGGGATGGAGTTGAATCTGGGGAAATGGGTAGGATTTGCTCAGGACGCTCAGGCTGGGAGGTGACATACGTCAAAGCCCGAGTGAATGAGTGATCTGCGGGTGGGGTAAGGAAGGGAGAGTCAGGGGCAGCTGGCGGGAACAGAGGCACTTGCTGGGGAGGAGGGAGTGATGACTAGTCAGGGTCCCCACAGAAAACAGAGGGCACACCCAGAATGGGGTAATTTGAGGAGGGTTTATTTGCAAAGGAAAGGGGACAGGGGAACCTCAAAGAACAGTGTAGTAAGGAGCCAAGGCTTTATAACCTCTGGGCGCAGAGACAGTGACCAGAACAGAAAGAGAGTCATGCAGAGCAACTGTCTTAGAAGGAACCAAGGTCTTTGGTCAAGGACACATCCAGCTTGAGGCAGCCTTGAAGGGAAGATCCAGAGGCAGATTTACAATGAAGCAGGTGACATTTTAGCTACAGGAACCCCACACTTGCACAGGCCCCTTCTCGGGCCTGAGGAAGAGCCCTAGCAATATATGCGTATGTCACACGCTTTTGTAAATTGGCAGGGGGGCGTTAAATTTTTCAAAAAAGCAGGATATTTTCTATCCCAGTTTCCCTCCACCACACACTTGGTATGTTGGGTGGCTTTGGAGTTGTCATGGGAATTTTTAGGATCTGGTTGGGGGGAGATGAGTTTGGGCTTGGTGGAATATATCGTGGTCGCTCACAGTCACTTCTGTAGATATTTAATGCATTGCTAGCTAGCCTCATGTAGGAATGGCTTCCAGGAATTCTCTTACCTCCAACTCATCTGAGGTCAGGACGTGAAGACAGTAAGATGTCACACTATAATCTGAATGTGTGTCTTTGGTGCCCAACATGGGTAGCAAAGAGAACGGTGGTTTGTAATGTGAGGAACCAGATGCTGATCTGCGGCCCATCATTAGCCTTATAAAATTTTAACTGAAGAATTCACTTCTCATTGTCAGAAATATAATGAGGCACGTGCAACTATAAACACACCTTACTATTCTCTTTTCTTTTAATGTTTATTTATTTATTTTGAGGGGGAGGCAGAGAGAGAGAGAGAGAGAGAGAGAGAGAGAGAGAGAATCCCAAGCAGGCTCCATGCTCAGCACAAAGCCTGACTGGGGGCTCAATCTCAGGACCATGAGACCATGACTGGAGCTGAAATCAAGAGTTAGAAGCGTAACGGACTAAGCCACTCAGGCACCCGCTACTATTCTCTTTTTGAATGGAATTTTACACAATAGTTTTTAGATTCCTGTGTTTGTAGCTTATCAGCATAAAAAAAATTCAGATCATACCAAAATTAGCCATTTATTAAAAGGAAGAAAGAAATGCAAAAAGAAGTAAAAGACCTTGGATTATTTGATAATCTTCTCTTATTATTTTTTAAGTAATCTCTACGACCAACATGGGGCTCGAACTGACCATCCCAAGATCGAGAGTCGCATGTTCTTATGACTGATCTAGCCAGGCGCCCCTCTGATAATCTTATTGATGAAGAGGAGTAAAGCATACGAACTCAATGGGAAAAGATTTCTATTTCTTGCTGCTCTGATACAAATCCCGACATCAGTGAAGACGTCTTAGATTGGGTTCCCTGGAAACTGCCTACGAAATGGAAAGTTGCATGTAGAAGGCTTACTGCAGAAAGCTCTCAGGAGATAACAATCATGAAGAAATGAAGATGGCAATATTGGGAGAAGCCAACCAGCATACGGCCTCAGTGGATTTGATATTCCCAACAGCTGAGGGCTGGCCGTGTTGGCCCCAAGAGGGGGTCTGGGCAAAGCCCCACAGCATTCTCGACAGAAAATCACATAAAACTCATAAAATGCCATGATCATGGGGACATCAAAGACAAGCTGGTTTATAAGTGTTAGCATTTCAGAGTATTTAAGATTAGGTCCTGCACAAGAAAATTTGAAAGGCCCTAAACCTTAGTTACATATGGAAGAAAATGATAGAGGCCTTCCCAAATTGGGCAGCAATCTCAAATTTTACATGATATTGCAAACAACAAGTGGTGAAACTGAAATAATTCTACATTACCAATGATTTTAAAAAAAAAATTCCAATCAAACCTACTAGAGGGAAGAGTGGATTATATTTCTATACTGTGTCTAGAAAATTATGTTACAAAATTGTCATATGAAGAGGCAAAGGGTATGCCGCCAAAAAATATAGGGAAACATATTATAGAGACTTTCCAAGCAATTAATTAAGAAAAATATTGTCAGGGCACCTGGGTGGCTCAGTCGGTTAAGCGTCCAACTTCGGCTCAGGTCATGATCTCGTGGTTCGTGGGTTCGAGCCCCGCATCAGGTTCTGTGCTGACAGCTCAGAGCCTGGAGCCTGCTTTGGATTCTGTGTCTCCCTCTCTTTCTGCCCCATCTCCTGCTTGCACTCTGTCTCTCTCTCTCAAAAAAAATAAACTTAAAAAAAATTAAAAAAAAGAAAAATATTGTCATTTTTCTGCACTTAGTGATATCTTTGGTATTTTTAAGCTGTTTAGAATTTGCAATTTGTTGTGAATTCTTTTCTCGTTCTCAATAGATATTCACTTTTGTAGCTAACATTTTATTCATTATTTTGGACCAATACAATTGCAAGCTTTAGTCTCATAAAGCCAGAATCACACTGAGACCCAAAGGGAATAGTACCCTGACTTCACATTCTTCCCTCCTTTAGGTACCCTTCGGGAGCTTCCTAATAGCTGAACCCAGCAGAATACTGAGGCTTCTCGGGGCGCCTGGGTGGCGCAGTCGGTTAAGCGTCCGACTTCAGCCAGGTCACGATCTCGCGGTCCGTGAGTTCGAGCCCCGTGTCAGGCTCTGGGCGGATGGCTCGGAGCCTGGAGCCTGTTTCCGATTCTGTGTCTCCCTCTCTCTCTGCCCCTCCCTCGTTCATGCTCTGTCTCTCTCTGTCCCAAAAATAAATAAAAACTTTGAAAAAAAAAATTAAAAAAAAAAAAAAAAAAAAAAGAATACTGAGGCTTCTGTAGGCCAGCCTCTGCAGCAGGGAGTGGGATGGAGGAAGGTGGCCCAAACTGAAGACAGCAGCCACAGCTAAGTAGTATGGAACCAAATTATGGAAGCCTTGAATGCCAAACTCAGCTTGCATTTTATACATAGAGAAATAAAATGTGAATGACATAAAGACAAAAGTATATATTGAAGGAACCTTTAAGCTGGGGTTGTAAAATGCATCCGTCATTCACCACTTACCAGCAGCCCACCTGAGGCAAGGTCCTGCACCCACGTACAGCCGGGAAGAGCTGTCTGCACCTTTTCTTCTCTTCTGTGTCCTGGGATGGTCTGTGCCCCCACGCAAGCCATAGGGGAGGACAGTGAAGAGCAGTAGGAAGGCCAGGGGCAGAGCGCCACCACCAGGGACGTGATCCTTAACCAGAGGCTGCGGTTACGCCTTTCCTTCTTTCAGCAGCCCTTCCATCCTGAGTCCTGTCCTGTTTATGTCCACCCTTCCTCTGCAATGTGGCTGAGGCCTTCTGGTACCTGCCTCACCCAGTCAGCCCCACACACAGAATCAGCAGGGTGTCTCCCCTCGGAGAGTATGAGCCCGAGTTTGAGGTGGAGATGTCAGAACCAAATTCCTCTGTTAGCTCCTCCGTGACCTTCCTGGGTAATTGAAATCTTGGCATCATTTCCTGGATCTTTTCTGCTCTGCTGAGATCCCAAGAGATTCCAGAATGACTCTCCCTTTTCTTGTCTCATTCCAAGCGCTCTCCTGTACCAATCTCTCCAACACTTTGTCCTCCAGCCAGAAATGAGGACTCCAAAATCTGCTATCCCCAGCCAGCTGGCCTTCCTGAGATCTTCTTGTCCAACTTACTCTTTTATCCGACACACTTCTGCTTGAGTATCCCCAAATACTTCCCAGGCAATGCATTCAAAAGCATTAAATCCTGGCAATTCTTCCTTCATACTATTGCTCAGGTCTTTTCTTTCCTCTTCTTTCTCCCTGTCACTCCCTTAGTAGGCTCTGATCGCCTCTGGTCCAGACCATTGTAACCACCTGTTGTAATCCACCCGCACACAGGGCCATAGTGAGATCCCTATAACTGATCACGTCACTCTTGTCCTCAAAAATCTTCTGTGCCTCCCCACCCTTTGTAAGTTGAACCCAAATCCCTCGGCCTGGCTATCTTTATTTTATAATCGAGCATGTATGTGACATTACAGTTATTTTTAAATACGTAATCATGTAGGGGCGCCTGGGTGGCTCAGTTGGTTGAGCATCCGACTTCGGCTCAGGTCATGATCTCGCAGTTTGGGAGTTCGAGCGTTGGGCTCTGTGCTGACAGCTCAGAGCCTGGAGCCTGCTTCGGATTCTGTGTCTCCCTCTCTCGCTGCCCCTCCCCTGCTCACACTCTGTCCCCCTCTCTGTCTCAGAAATAAACATTAAAAAAATTTAAATACATAATTATGTATGTATTTCTTGCTCCAGACAACCTCTTTCCCTCCCCCAATTAGACAGTGAAATTCATCGGCATTCAGAAAGCGCTAGCTAAACCTAGCTAAACTTGCTAAGGTTTCCCTTTCTAACTTTATCACCCACTACTTGCCCCTACTCCCCCACTACCCTTAGGCTACTCAACTCAAGTGCTCGCTGTTCTCCTGTCTCTCCTGACCAAGTATGGCCTCACCTGTACTTGTACATATAGGTCCCCCATTAGGGGTCTTTTCTAGCCCAGTGGCTACTCCTTCCCAGCCTCTGTCAAGTGTATTTGGGCTCTTGTGTATGTGTGTGTGCACGCCCACACACACACACACACACACACACACTCCTTTCACCATGAGACCTTGTTGCTTCTTTCTCCTCCCCTCTTCCCTCCCCAGGAACTAATCTCCTCTCAGAACTCCTTCAGCACTGGTTTGAATGCCTCCTATGGCTTGGATCATATTTTGCTGACATATTTCACATACTGGTTTATAAGCCTTATCGCCTCTACCAGACAGAAAATGCCTGTGGGACTTAGCTGTATATGATTCATTTTTTTCTCCCCAACAGCAACTGGCCTACAGTACGCATTTATGAACGGATTAAGGGACACATCTGCCCTTCAAACCATGAAGGTACTTCTTCGTGTTATGAGTAAACTTATTTTTTAATTACACATATACAATTCACGAGTACTCTTTTATTGTAAAAACTCAAACAATATAGATGAAACTAAAATTCCCTTTGCTTGTCTCTAACCCCAATCTCCTTCCCATTGACATACTTACACAATAAAGGTATAATACAGTTTTGTGGGATTTTTCTGCAACAGTGACATACTATATAAATGATTCTGCAGCTTGCTTCTCTCACTCTACAATATGTCAAAAATATCTTTTCATCTCTCTTTACATTAGGTATATGGTAACTCATTCTTTTTAATGGCTGCAAGATGCCATAGTTTGGGTGTGTGACAGCTTATTCAACCATTCCCCTATTAATGGGTATTTACATTATTGCCAATGTTTTCTGTGGGCATGCCTCCTTGCACACATGCGCTTTCTTCTAGAATAAGGATGAAGAAAAGAATGTCTGAGTCAAAAGAAATGCACTTTTACAATTGTATTAGATTCAAGCCAAAAATACTGTATTAGATATTGTCAATTTGACTTCTAATTTATACTCCCCCAAACCTCTCTCCCTCTCCTCTTTGGCCAATCTGATGAGAGAAAAATGGCATTGTGTTATAATAAGGTATGTTTCCCCCATTTACTCTAAGTGGTAGCATCATTTTATGGGTATATTGACCATTTGGCTTTCCCCGTCTGTGAAATGTACATATCTTTTGCCCATTGTTGCACTGGGCAGCTTTCTTTTTCTTGCTGTCTTATAGGATACCTTTACAAACTCTGGATATTAGTTCTTTGTTTATTATGAAAAAAACATATGTTGTAAATGTTTTCTCTGGATCTGTTGTTTGCCTTTTAATTTTCTTGAGGGCACCTCATTTGCTACAGATATTTCTTTATCCAACTTTGATTTTTTCTGAATACATATGAGCCCCAACACTATGAAATATTTATCCATTCTCTAATGATGTGAAGAACCTCTTCTACCAGATAGTAAATTTTCCTATCTGTATGGATCTGTGCCTAGACTTAAATTTTTTCTTTGTCACTTTAAGGTATATTTTTTCTAAATGACATTAAGATAGATTTGAGGGGTTTTTTTTTCTAGCACAATCTACAGATTCTGGGTTTTTAAAAAAATTTTTTTTTAATGTTTATTTATTTTTGAGACAGAGGGAGACAGAGCACGAGTGGGGGAGGGGCAGAGAGAGAGAGGGATACACAGAAAATGAAACAGGCTGCAAGCTCCGAGCTGTCAGCACAGAGCCCGATGCGGGGCTCGAATCCACGAACCGTGAGATCATGACCTGAACCGAAGTCGGACGCTCAACCAACTGAGCCACCCAGGCGCCCCTATAGATTCTGTTTTTTATTTTTATTTATTTATTTTTTAAGATTTAATTTTGTTAAGTTTATTTATTTTGAGGGTGAAGAAATGGATTCTGGGAGCAGCTGAATGTGTCTCCTTTCCCTCCATACAACTCCTGCTCCCACCCATCACCTTTTCTGGGCCAAGCAGCTGGAGGAAACAAGATGGGTTGTTGAAGCAGGGTTGTTCTGTCCCTAAGAGAGCCTGGGAGGAGATTCTGAAGGAAGCCCGACTCTGGCCACATGTACTCAGTCAAGTCCACACACTCTCTAGTCTCCCCCTGCCCCCAAGAAGAAAAGGAGGAACCCAACCGGTGAGCTGAGGATGTGACATCTTTGGTACCTTGAGACCCAGGAGCAGAGAGTTCTTTCTGCTGCCTCAACAGGGGACTGTCCACCTGTCTGTCTGCTCTTACAGGAGCCTCCTCCAGAACCACCGGCTTTCCAGCCACTGAGCCACAGGATCAGGCAAAGAAAGGAAACAACATACCCAAGCAACCTACAGCCACAAGGAGAGGAACATACCAAATATCCAGGACAGCTTTCTAAAGAACCACCAGAGGAGACAGATGATAACTTTCACAACAAAAATAACATAAAAAGCCCAACAAAGACATCCTGAAACTGAAAAGCATGCTTTTTTCTAGGCCAAAAAAGAAAAAAAAAAAGAGATGAATAATTTAAGGGGGAAAAAAAGGTAGAGATGAGATTGAATTAATGGCCTAGAAGATAAAGAGGAAGAAATGTCACTGACCTTAGAGAAAAATACAAAGAAATTGGAATCATGATGGAAAGTATGAGATTTTAAGGGCAGATCTAGGAGATGTATCATGGGACTGAGTCCTGCAGAACAAGAGAAGATGGTGGAATGACATCTACAGATTCTTGGGGTCAAGAACAGCAGCCCAACAGCCCTATACCTAGCCAAGTTGTCATTCACCCACAAGAGCAGAATATATGTATGTATATATATTCCAATGTATATGTATATATATTTCAGTACATATTTACATATATACATATGGCTGGTTGCCAAGATAAAAAGAGAACAACATAGACAGAAGTCATATAGACTACATTTTAGCAATTGGTGGTTTCCATAAAGTAAATCTTATAGAGAATTTTCTACTTAGTCTTCTAGAAAGAAGGCAGTATGTATGTATGTATATTGAAATATACATACATACATATTTACAAATATGCATCGATTAAAAAATTATAACACTCTCGGAAGAAAATCATTTTTAAAGTACCCCAATCAAAATCAAATGAATTATAATAGAGAAGAAAGGAAACAGGCTGATCAGTAAACCATGTTTATATATACAAATACACACATGTATATACATGCTTACCTATGTATATACCCATATATATGTATATGTATGCATAGATACATACATATATATATCTGATATATACATATCTCAAATATAAATAGACAATAATAGACTGTCTGAAAATGTGAATGCTGAATAAGGATTCTTAAAATAGAGGTGCAAAGGAAATGCTAATAAGATCTAGAAAGAAAAGTACTGTGCAGTCTCAGCAAAACCTAGGAGTTGGGGCAGGGCATGCAGAGTAATAGCGTCCTAAAGTCTCTTGGGGTAAGGAGAATAAAACTGGGAAAGGAAGAGTATTCTAAATATCTCATTGGTGGCGGAAAGAAGCATCTAAGTGGGAGAGATAATAAGGGAATAGAGTATCTAAGTGGGAGAAAAAATACCTCATTTTCCAATAATAGTATTTCTATACTAGTAAGGCAGAAGAGCACCGGAAAGGGAAGGGGGAGATAACCATTAATGAGATGGAAAGAGTACAGAGAACTCCCACATTAGCAAGGGTGGAATGTAATACCAATTTGAGCAAACTAGCAAAATTAAAGGAAAAGAAAAAGAAAAGGAACTATCACAAGCATAAGGAATCAAATCAGGTATAATAGTTGTTAGGCTAAGTGCGAGTGAACTGAATTCTGTGTTTAAAAAAACAGAATCTATTGGGGTCCCTGTGTGGCTCAGTCGGTTGAGTGTCCGAATCCTGCTTTTGGCTCAGGTCATGATTGTGCACTTCATGAGTTTGAGCCCCACATTGGGCTCTAGGCTGACAGTGCAGAGCCTGCTTGGGATTCTCTCTCTCTCTCTTTCTTTCGGCCCCTCCCCTGCTCACTTGCTCACTCTCTCAGGAGTTGTATGGAAGGAAAGGAGACACATTCAGCTGCTCCCAGAATCCATTTCTTCACTAGCATCATATTCCAATTTGTTCCCTGGCAAGGCCATCTTTCCCATGTCCTGCTGCTTCTCTTTGTCACATTTACCAGGGCTCTTCCTTTCCATATCCTCTTCCTGATGAATATTAGAATCAGCCTGTTGTTCCTCAGAAAAGCTCCTTTTTGGCTTTTTGGAAAGATGGAACTAAATAAAGAAAAGATGGACACGACTCCAAGATTACATCTTCCCATCCAGGAACAAGGCAACCATTAATTCGAGACCTCTTTTATATCCTTTAGTAAAGCTTTATCGTATTTTTAATGTAGACTTTGCACATTTCTTAAGTTTATTACTAGATTTTAAAATAAGTTCTCTGTTGCTATTGAATATGAAACATGTTTAGCTTTTTGTTATAGAAAATTCCAAGCACGGGGGCGCTTGGGTGGCTCAGTCAGTTAAGCATCTGACTTTGGCTCAGCTCATGATCTCACCTTTTGTGGGTTCGAGCCCCACGTTGGGCTCCGTGCTGACAGCTCAGAGCCTGGAGCCTGCTTCGGATTCTGTGTCTCCCTCTCTCTCTGCCCCTCCCCCACTTTCACTCTGTGTCTCAAAAATAAATAAACATTGAAAAAAAAGCAACAGACCACAAAAATGATAGTACATATGAATGGGAAGTGTAGCAGTTTGCTAGGGTTGCAGAGCCTGACATGGGGCTGGAACCCATGAAAGGTGAGATCATGACCTGAGCCAAAGTCAGATGCTTAACTAACTGAGCCACTGAGGCAGCCCTGTGCTTGGAATTTTCTGTAACTGTATAACTTGACAATTTTTAATTGTGGTAAAATGTACAACATAAAGTTTATCCTCTTAACAATTTTTTTAATGTTTATTTATTTTTGAGAGAGAGAGAGAGAATAGGGGAAGGGCAGAGAGAGAGGGAGACACGGAACCTGAAGCAGACTCCAAGCTCTGAGCGGTCAGCCCAGAGCCTGACGCGGGGCTCGAACCCACAAACTGCGAGGTCATGACCCGAGTCAAAGTTAGCAGCTTAACCGACTGAGCCACCCAGGTGTCCCCACCCTCTTAACAATTTTAAGTGCACAGTTCAGTCGTACATTCACAGTGTTCTACAGCCAATCTCAAGAGCTCTTTCAATCTTGCAAAAGTGAAACTCTTGACCCACGAAACAACTCCCCATCTCCCTTTCCCCCCAGCTCCTGGGAGCCACCACCCTACCTTGTCTCTGTGAATGTGACTACTATAGGTGCCTCTTGTAAGTAAAATCAGGTGGTATTCATCTTTTCGTGTCTGGCTTATTTCACTTAGCGTAATGTCCTCAAGCTTCATCCACGTTGTAGCGTGTGCCAGGATCTCCTTCTCTTCCAAGGCCAAATATGATTCCATTGTGTGTATATCCCACATTTCATTATTCCATTCACTTGTCAGTAGACACGTGGGTTGCTTCCTCCTTTTGACTTTTGGGAATGATGTTCTCAACCAGCGTTAACAATTATCCACTCAGAGACAGTCCTGTTTCATCTATAATCCCACCACGTTCTCCTTCTGTATTATTTTGAAGCAAATCTGAATGGAGTATTTTACAAACTATATTTTCGATTTGGTTGAAGATTCTTCCCAGGGAAAATCAGAGCCTGGAAACTGGTACTATTTCACCCCAAATAGCTTAAATCTGTTTGGCATAAAGATGAAGTACAGACAATGTGGGAAAGCTGCCACAGAAAGGGTGGATGAGGAAGGAGAAGTAGGTCAGAGTGGCTAAGGCTTATCACATGGACACGAACTGCTGCTCTTCCTTACTGTCACCCTCTTCTTTAAACCTTCAAGTCCCCAGACCCCTGAAGCAGGGAAGATTCCAGAGCTCACAGACCACTGCAACCTTCCTGGTTTGGGGGGCCTCAGAGAAGGCTCTGCAAATCTCCATCCACTTGCCCATGGCCGGGGTGTTTTGCTTTGGCAGTGCTAGGGCTGCAGTCAAGCTACGCCTTGAACTCTCTGAAACTGCCTTGGGAGCCAAGGTCTATTCCTGGAGAAGAGATTAGTAGAAATTCCTCAGGAAGAAATTGGCTGCCTGTGAATGCCAAGAGGCGTCACAACTAGATAACCTACCCACAAAGAAGGGTTCTGATGGCCATATCACTTTAAAATTGTACTGAATGCTGGGGTATGGCAATTTAAGTAAACTAGACTTGGACTCTGTTGAGTCTTCCTCCAGGGCAGACCCTCTCTGCTGGGACTTACCTTAGGGGTGTGGTACCCCTTTGCCCTTGTTACCTTGAGAAGTGGGACCTTGTGCTAAGGGAACATGGCAGTAACCATTCAGTAAGGGCTTGCGTTTATCTTCCCAATAGCCTTGGAGAAAACAAACACAGTAATTCTTGCCGTTCCTTAAAGGCCCTTTACTTACGAGGGATCATAAGTTTTCTCTTCTAAACCCCATCAACATCATAAATATCCCTTTATTCTCCCATGGACAGTTCAAACTTGGGCTAGTTTACATCCAAAGGAAATAACTGTTGCTACAGAAAATCATTGGGTCTCTTCCCAGCCAGGCCAGTGCCCTGACTTCTTTCCCACTCCACCGGACTGAGATTTCTTTCTGCCCTCGTGTGGAGCATCAGTAAGTGAGGGTTAGTCCAGGGTTTGATCTTGAACATTGCCTAACAGAAGCCAAAGCTTTTTTGCCCCCCAAACAATTAGCAGGTATGTGTCTTGAGCTGGTGACATGAAGTTGCTCTTGGGTGTCAGCGTCGCAGCATCCTGCCCTATAGACTTGGGTTCTGTCTCATTCTTCCACCAACTTTCTGATAAATGTGGTCCTATTGCTTCTCCTCCTTTGACCTCAGTTTTCCAGTAAAATCAGGGGACTGAACTGGATGGTAACAAAGGCCCCTTCTGGCTCCAAGTCTGTGAAAAAAGTCACAAAACCTGGGAATGAGAAGCACCCATGTGGCTCCAGGCCCTAACTCGGAGACTCTTAAAGACCACCAGGGCTAAAGATAGAGCTGAGAGGGAAGTGGAAGCTCCTGGCGGGGCTTCCTAAGATGCCACCACTCTGGAAGGTGTTTGGACACGTATGAACAGGAGACTGGAATGCCTGGAATAGCAAATGAGCTGATCCAGCCTGGGGTGGTGCTGGGCTGGGCTACCTCAGTCAGACAGATTTGTCCCTGACATTGCATTGATGGAGTCAGGACACCACCAAGTTTAGGTGGCTGCAGACTCGAGGCCCGAGGTGGACTTGGGGCCATAACAGCAAAGAATCCTTTTACGTCGCGCAAAAAAACAGGTGCGGATGTCAACGAGCACCCAGGATCAAGAGAGGACTGCAGGATTCAGAACCCGAGGAAGAGCCTGACAGCAGCTGCAAGAAGGAATGTCCAGAAGCAAACAATGAAGGCTCTCCACATATTCTAAAGCAGTGGTTCCTCAAGCTTTAACACATAGCAGGAATTCCTTTAGGGCTTGTCCAAACTCAAGAGTGCCGGTCATCCCGCTAGAGTTTGTGATTCAGTTGGTCCCAGGTGGGGATTGATAATTTGCACTTCTAACAATTTTCCAGGGTGCTGATGCTGCGGGTCTAGGGGGCACCCTTTGAGAATGACTTCAGTGAAGAGATTGGGAGGAGATGTCATGGGGAGCTGCGGATGGTGAAGAGCTCAGCTAGCAGTTCTGTCCTTTACCAGATGTGTGCACGCCACATTGCCTGTCCAAGCCTGTTTCTTCGTGTGTAAAATGGGACTGATGATACATGAGGAGCAAAGGGTTGATCCATGCAAATCACGTGGCATAGTTTCTGGCACAAAGTAAACACTCCATAAATGTTAGCTATTTGTGCCTCTCAGTGTGGTTGCTGATGAGTGTAAAGCCTCTTGGCACATGAAACATGCTCCATAGTGCTAGTTTATGTATAGGGAGCTTATGCTCAGATACAAGTAAGAGAAACCAACTAGAGTGGTTTGAACAATGGAGGGATCTTTTCCCTCCTGTAACAAGAAGCCCAGAGGTGACTAGTCCAGGGCCTCTTGGGACCCAGGGTTTCTACTCTCTGGGTGCCTGACTTGCCTGGGGGGTGCGGCTTTGTCCTCCTGGTTACAGGACGCCTGCTGTACCTCCAGTCTTCGTGCCATCTCACGTGACTGTCCCTAGCTGCCACAAAGGCTGGGAGGTTAGGCAAAATTTTAGATTTCTAGACTCTATTCTGCAGATGGCGAGAAAAAGGAGGTTGGGGCACCTGGTGGCTCAGTCCGTTGGGCAACTGACTGGCTCAGGTCATAATCTTGCGGTTCATGGGTTCCAGCCCTGCGTCAGGCTCTGTGCTGATAGCTCGAAGCCTGGAGCCTGATTTGGATTCTGTCTCTGTCTCTTTCTGCCCCTCCCCTGCTCATGCTCTGTTCCTTTCTCAAAAGTAAACATTAAACAAAATTTAAGAAACAAAAGAAAAAGAAGTTGAGGCATCCAACCAAGGTAGCTGCAATTTGATGGTTAAAAGCTTGAAGAGAATGGCGTGTTCAGTGAGCCATGGGAGTTTGAAGCCCACAATTCATCCTACATGCCCTTAATTGACTGGTGTGTGTGTGTTTGTGTGTGTGTGTGTGTGTGTGTGTGATTGGGAGAGAGACGGAGAGAGAGAGAGACAAGGGGAGGGGACTTAGCTATTATCTCATTCTTGTTTCGTAGGATAATTGGTGAGCAGGACTTTTGCTCCTCACCTCTTCTCCACCTCATGTCCACCCTCGGAGCCTAGGAGCTTCCCCAGGTTCATGATTTTCTAGACTGGTCGCTAGACCAGACAGTGTCTCTGCATTGGAGAAATACTGTGCACAAGGCATATTTGTAGCCCAGCCCCCATACAGTTTACAGTCTAGCAAGAAAGACATTAAAAATCGAAATTAAAAGGCATTAAAATCATGTTTTAAAGACCCCGAATAAGAACTTGTCCCTAAAATTGAACCGAATATGGTTTATACGATCAAAAAAGTGAGTCAACTTGCCATCAGACTTCCTCCCAGAATCCCTTTTAGGAACCCTTAGTTCTGAATGCTCAGCACCTAGTGGGCCCTCAAAAAACGCTTGTTGACTGTCCAGTGGCACTCCCTCTTCGAGCACCTATCTGCCCTCTTTTCCCAGAGTTATTATTAAGCTCCTTTGGGTCAGAGGGCTTGGCTGGCTTCTATCTGCATCCTCAGTGTCTAGGGCAGCACTGGCACACAGTAGGAAGTCAGGAGACATTTGCGGAATGGAACGGAATCAACTTTATGTCATCAATAAAGACTGCCACATTGGTAACTGGACCCGGATCCACGTTGGGTGTAATACTCTCAGGGTCACTGCTGTCTGATTAGAGACATAAGTTCTTTCAAAGCCCATAAACTTTTTTTGTGTGAAGCCACAGCCTCATCCTGGCACACGTTTGTCCCCATGAGGTCACTGAGGGGAGAGATTAACTCCAAGGGCCTGGGCAGGCTTAAATATCCCTGAGGGTGTATGGCATCTTATGCCAGCTGGCTTCCTCTCAAGCTGCCCACTCGGCCTTCTCGTTTGCAGAGGCAATCACAGTGAATGGAGGTTGCCTCCCCACCGGAAGAAGTAATGGGGAGTCTACAGATAGATGGATCAAATGTGTTTGTTTTTTTTAACCTTCTGTGTCTGAAGTTCTCTCTGACCAGAGAACTCTAAGGCGCACACAGGCCACCGAAACGCTGTTGACGAGGAGGAGCTACATTTGGGAGGAAGTCTCCAGGCTTCTACCTTCTACCTTCTCTTAGGCTCCGAGGTCAAGTCTAGTAGAAAAATTGTTCTGCCACAATAATGAGAATAATATCAGTTTTATCCTGATCCAAAGGGAAGAAAAAATAACAGAATTTTATCGATGGGAAGTTTTCTTCCATGCACTTTTTCTTAAGCTTTTAGTGTCTGGTTTTTAGTTTTTGTTTTCTACCACTGGTAAGATGAAGGCACAGCAAGTGGGAATATTTCTCAGAGCTCCACAGACATCGCTGTGGGCCTTTGCTACCTGGACTAATTGGAAACAGCATTGCTCCTGGACATGCTCAGAAGCCACCTGCTGCCTGGAAGGAAGGGAGGGGAGGTCAGCTTGACCTGATGCTTAATTGTGCCCAAATGTTTCTCTGTTCTGATCCACCCACAGAAAGGACACTCAGATATGAAAAAAAACATCTCCGCTTGACTAAAAATTTTCTTTGGAGTCTGACAGTTCTAATCTTAAAGGTTCTACCCACTTGTTATAACTTTGGGCAAGTTTCTTAATCTCTCTGAGCCTCAGTTTCTTCTATAAAATGGAGAGATGATTACTTACCTAGAATCTTTGGTAGGATTGACTAAGATATTGTATGAAGAGTGCCTGATAGTACCCTAATCCAAGGCAAATGGGCATTATTACGACTCTGATTTATATACTGGTTGCTGGGTGACTATTTGACGTGTGTGTGTGTGTGTGTGTGTGTGTGTAACGTAGCTACAGGTGTGCATAGTTAGAAGCCCTGGCTCCAGCTATCTTTTCTTTTAAAAAAAATTTTTTTTTAATATTTATTTTTGAGAGATAGACAGAGCGTGAGCAGGGGAGGGGCAGAGAGAGAGTGAGAGACAGAATCCGAACCAGGCTCCAGGCTCCCAGCTGTCAGCACAGAGCCCGACGTGGGGCTCAAACCCACAAACCACAAGATCATGACCTGAGCCGAAGTTGGACGCTTAACCGACTGAGCCACCCGGGCGCCCTGCCAGCTGTCTTTTCAAAAGCTTTCAGGTTATGGGGCCCTGCATTGTTTTACCTCTCAAAGTCTCATTAATTCTTTCTCCATTTTTCAGCCCCAGCTTTGCTCCCTCCCACTCAGAGAAAGCAGAACCCTGTGGTTTTCCCGCTGGCGTTTTGTTCGGACGCTCGTCTCTACAGGTCTTTCCTGCCACTTGGAAGGACCAAAGAACACAAGGAAGGAGCATGAGGAGTCCTTGGAGGGAGACATGGGGCTTCACGGGCCGAGCGGACACAGCGCAGGCCTCCTTGCTCCTCCCTGCGGGGAGAGCACATGTGTGCCGCTGCTCCGCAGGCCCCACGCCCGCTGCCCCACGCCACGCCACACGGCCTTCTCGCCCTGACGCTGGCTTCATGTGGCCAGCGGCACATTTTAGCAACACTGTTGCACCGGTGTGACATGGACCTAGCCCAGTACCCCCCCCTTGCCCTGTCCCGGGGGGCCCCTGCGAGGGCTTCGGTCCTTCCTGTTGACCATTTTGTCGGAACACCTTAACTCCAGAATGAGAGACAGAAACGGTGAAGGCTGGTCGGAGGGAGGCTGAGAGAGAGACAGAGACAGAGACGGAGAGTCGAGGAGACACAGTCTAAAACAGACACACAGAGGGGCGCCTGGGTGGCGCAGTCGGTTAAGCGTCCGACTTCAGCCAGGTCACGATCTCGCGGTCCGTGAGTTCGAGCCCCGCGTCAGGCTCTGGGCTGATGGCTCAGAGCCTGGAGCCTGTTTCCCATTCTGTGTCTCCCTCTCTTTCTGCCCCTCCTCTGTTCATGCTCTGTCTCTCTCTGTCCTAAAAATAAATAAACGTTGAAAAAAAAATTAAAAAAAAATAAATAAATAAAACAGACACACAGAGAGACAGAGGGACAAAGAGGTATGAGAGGCAGGGAGAGAGAGCGAGCAAGCAGAGCCTGAGACACTCAGAGACAGACACTGAGAGGTAGAGAGAGACACAGAGACAGAGAGGCACACAGTGAGACAAAGATACAGAGACACAGGGAGAGGGAATGACAGAAATGTGGGGAAAGCCACAGAGAGGCCACTGGGAGATGGAAAGACAGAACTGTAGCAAGAAGAAAGAGCTATAGACAGACAGGAGAGGGAGAGAAAACAGCGTAGAGGGAAATGAGGCTAGAGAAAGAAGCCAGACTCAGGGGAGGCAGGGAGGCAGGAAGCAGGACAGGACGAGCAGCCGCTTTGCTGGAAATGTGAGCGGCTGGCACCCAGCAGCCTTCACACCGAAGTGGTTTCTCAGCTCTGAGCAGCCCGCTGAGAGTCATGTGCAGATGACATGCTTCAGACGGCGGGCTGGGCCGACCAGCGGGGACAGCTGGGCTTCAGCTGTGGTTTGCAGCGGCCAACACTTCAGCCGATGGGCTGGGGCTGCGGGCGAGGCCTGGGAGCTCAGGGCGCTCTCCCCACAGCTCCCCATGGGACCTCGACCAGGACCCTGGGCCCCGCGTGCCAGGGATGGTGCGGCTGACAGACAGGAGTGTGTCTGCATACATCTGCTAGCCAGGAGCCTGCAAGAGACGTGAGGCCTGCACCCTGCAGCTTCTGGGCCGGCCCTGGCTGTGGGTGCAGGCCCTCGTTGTCATCTCGGGAATGCAGGGAGCCGCCAGCCCATTTCCTATGCAAACTCCTCCCCGCCAGGCGAGAACAGGTCCACATAAGCATACTCTTTCCAGTCTGCTGGGGGAATGGCTCCTGTTACACAGAGAGGATTTAATAATTCAAGTCAGCCATTGCATAGTGGGGCAAAGTCAGGGAAAATGCTTCACCTAGGAAATCTGGTTGGTTTCAGCATGGAACCTCCCAGAGGCCCCCAGAGACAGGGACTCTGGGCGGGGGAATCACCCCCAAGCACCTGAGATACTAAGAGATTATTTGGAGGCCCCGTTCCCAGAGCCTCTGGCTCGCTTCTGCCTCATCCTCACTCCCTGACCTGTCCTGTGTTCCCCTCTCTCCTACTCCCCTTCATGCTCCCGAGGACTACCGAGGCTTCTCTTCCTCCACGCTTGCTCTCCTTCCCTCCCAGTGTTTGCCCACCGCTACCACCTCAGACTTCAGGGGCCGGTCTTCGTCCCCGGGACCCTATTGCAGGTGGCCAGCTCTGATGCTGGGCAGACCCATACCCGACAAGGGCATCAGGGATTGCCTCAAGGTTCCGGGGGATGTGCGACCATCTCTCTGTTGGAAAGGAAGGTGATACCTAAAAAAAATGCTGCCCCTAGGTCCCTAGGAACTCAAAGCCGAAGATGGAATTTAAACAAACCCATCAGAGACATCAAAGCCCACCTATGGATTAGAAAACTGAGCTCGGTAAACCTGCAAGATCATTGCGTTCCTGTGCCTGCCCTCACAAACCATGTGACTCAACAGGGGTTTGAAGCAGCTCAGTATGGTCAGTTCACCAAAGCCTGAGGCCTGTGTGGGGCCTCAGTGTAGTGTTACACAGGGTCAAATGCACCCTGGGGACAGTCAGGGAGCTGGCACAGCATGTGACTTTGTCAGTAGGCTGGCTGCGAGCCCTCATCAATACCAGCCGTCTTACTTTCTATTTCCATTGTTCTTTAGTTTCCAAAGCACGTTTCCTGCTCATTATCATATTGCGTTCTCCCCACAATCCTTACAAGGAAGGGAGTCTTCCTCTTTGGTATAGAAAGTGGAGACTGGAAAGGTGTATAATTTCCTCAAGTGAATAGTGCCAGAGCCTTAGCCCGCCTTAGATCTTCTGGGTTCAAATTTCACAGGGCATTTCCACTCTGTTCGGCTGCTTTTATGGTAAGACACTGTCCAGCCCCTGCCAGCATCCTATTCTCCTGTCTTTTATTTCCTCCTGAAAAAGAAAAGCCAAAGTGGCAGAGAAGGTCTTGCCTGTTATTCCTCAGGGCGTTAGACGGTCCTAGAACCCCAAAGAAAACTTCCAGCCTGGGGGCTGGTTTCCTTTGCAAGACCTCCCAGTCTTTCCCCTGGGTACGCACAGGCCACCCAGCCCTGCACCTGGGCCAGAAAAAGGCACAAATGCTGGGCTCCAGGGTGGCACAAGGACGCACCTGGGGGACAAGGAGAACTTGTTGGGTCTTGTAACTGGTTATTGCTGACCTACAAGAAAGCTACTTCTTTGAGGTATGTGTCTTAGATCTAGCCCTTTGTTGATATGTGATTAATACTGATACAGAAAGCGCATTGGCCCTTTAGAGTCTCTAAAGCATAGAGAGGTTAGGCAATGCACATGTTCCTCTCTTCTTGCTGTTCCATAGCTCCTCGGTCACCCTACCAGTCAAATCTTACTCACTTATTCATTTATTCATTTATCCATCCATTCAAGTAACACTTCTTGAATGTTGAAGCTAGGGCCTCGTGTTGGAATTTACTGTTCATGACCCAGAGATAGGTAAGAGGCGTACTCTGCCCTCTGAGACTTCACAGTCCATTTGAGAAAAGTAGGTGGGTAGTTGGAGGAACAAGAGGCCCCAGAAAAGGAGACCTCATTTTGAGGTCTGTGTCTTGCCCCCTCAAAAGGGATCCAGTGAACCTAGCAGGGACGCTGAATGCCACAGCAGGAACTTCAGGGAATAAAAATAGGGTCTAGAGGCTGATGCGCAGCAGAGCAATGCACAACCTGTGCAACTGTTCACGAGAACCCTGGTGCTGATCCAAGCAAGGTATTTATCATGAGCTGCTTGGAGGAGCAGAAACAGGGGGGTGGGAGGCTTTGAGGAAGTAAGTCAGGGACCAATGTTTAAGGAGGTCACGTCCAGAAAAAAAAAAAAAAGGAGGTGAGGTCCAAATGAGTCTTGCCAGCCTATAATCAAGAAACCAGCCCAAGAGTCAGGAGCTGAGAATAGGAACAGGGCAAAGAATGGCACGCTACATGGGCAATGGGCAAAGGTTTGGCTGGGAGGATCGAGGGCTGCTTCTTATGGGGTTTGACTTCCTGGTACAGGGACAGATGCATGAGGAGCAAAAAGAAATTGTTTGGGGGACAGTGTCTTCCTTTTTCCTCTTACCCAGAAATCTGTATAGCCACAGGGGTGAGAGCCAGAGCTAACGCTGGAAGTTACTGGGGTCAAACTGCAGCTAAACAAAAGGTGGAGATGCCAACACAACACTGCCGGGGCTCACTCGTAATAAAAGGGGCTGTCTGGGGTCAGGGGAGCTCAAAGTCATCTAAAATACTCAGAGAGAGGCTGAGTGGCTCCAGTCAGGGATGGTGTCAGGGGAGGCAGTGGTGAGGGTGACTTCTGTTGACTGGGGGCTCTGAGGCGCTTCCCACTCGTAAGCGTATTGAACTGTTGAGCACTGTGTTTGCCACAGTGCACCAGGACGGTCAGAGGTCTGTTTAACAGCTCGAGGACAAGGCCTGACCCAACAGGTGCTTGGAGCATGCGTGTGCATTCTTCTTGTTCTTTGATCTATTTGAGTAAAGATTTTCTTCTGCCTTTTCTCCGATCTCCAGCCTAAGGAAGCATACAATGAGCTCGGGGTCCAGTGTGGAGAGCTGGGTGGCTGAGAGTCATCTCCATGCAGGCACCTGGCCCAGAGCATCAGGCTGGAAATATTTCCCATGTTCCACGGTGGGAGATGGAGGGGAGGGTAAGGCAGAAAAGCGTTATCTAGAGAAGCTATTTGGCCACATCCCCATCAGAGCCACAAGCCCATGTAGCGCATTTGTGTGGATTAGAAACAGGCGCCCCCTGCTCAGGTGGACACGGTGCCCACAGTCTTTTGATTTGAAGCAAGGAGGAGGTCTGGATTTTAGCTCCCACTTTCTTCCTCTTGTGCAGTGGATAATATGCACCACTGTACTCAGTGGCCCTGGTGTCTACTGCCCGCCCCCTCCAAGCTGTGTCTCCTGTGTGCTATGAGCTCAGGACAGGACATAGCAGAAAACTGGATCAATTAATGAGAATGAGTGGGAGGCTCCAGAGATAGTTCTGTATCAGAAGTCAGCCATCTGGAAGACAAAGCCACACTAAGCCAGGGTCTCATACTAAGACTGATGGCTTGGCCCTTCCAGGCCTTTCTCAGAGCCACAGAGCACAGGGAAGTCTGAGGACAGTGAGAGACCTTCCAGGAACAAATCCCCAGATGGCTTCTTCCCTCACTCGCCCATTAAATGCACTTACTCCTTTACTTGCACTTAAATACTTATGTGTTAAGTAGTTTTTGATTTATGCGTATGTTTAATAGGTGCCTTTAATATCTGTCTATAGTTTCATTCTTTGTCTTAAATTCTAAGGTCCTAGAAAATGCAGACTCTGCATTACAGGATTAATATTGCTCAGTAAAATGCCTGGCACATTGCCACCTGGTGCTTTTAGACAATAATAACGATGATGAAGTTTGAATTCCTCGCCCCGGGCTTTCCAGATCTTCCATCTTCTGACCTCCCCAACCTCCTCCCCTCCCCACCTGCCATTATTCAGCTTCAGCATTCTGTCCAAGAGCCAAGATGGCCTACGTTCCTTGGGCACCTGATCTGAAGCTGTTTCTTTCATCGGCATACCCTCTCCTCCTCCTGTCCCTGAGTGTCCAGATCTAACCCATCTCTGGAACTTCAACTCTAATACTCTTCCCCATGATACCTGCTCTGATTCCTTGAGCAGGAATGATCTTTGCTTGCCCATGAAAATTCATTTCAATTTTTTATGCATCTGATTACATTCTAACTATATCATTACTGTATTAGCAAATGACTACTTCCCCTGCTAATCTGGGACTCCTTGAGGGCAGAGGCTGTGTCTTGTCCAAGTTCTTCTCCACAGTGTTCACTCCAGGGCTGAGCACCTGGGATTTCACTCTGCAACGTGGACAAGTCCCATCCCTGCTCTGAGGCTCAGTTTTGCTCATCACTATGTGAGGGGTTGGACGAGGTGATGTTTAGGAGCACGGCGGCTCTGAGGACCACGGTCTATAGCCTGCTAAAGGCTCACTGACTGGCTAGAAGATCAGGAAGAGGACATTCCCCCACCAGAAGAGGGAGTGCTTTGGGGACTTCTTGTTTATCAAAACCTAAACGTTCTCCGATTGCCAAGAAATTGGACATGTGAACCGGTTACTCTCACACATCAGATCTCTGCCTTCCCATGAATGGGAATGGCAACAGGTGACTCAGAGAACAGTTGGCATAGAGATGCTATCTCTGTTCTTCGAAGGTGGCGCTAAGGGCTTCCCCTGCAGTTCGCCTACCTCCCCTCAAGAAGCAAAGGCCAGGTTGACGATACTCCCGCTGAAGGCCAGGGGCACCCTACTCCCTGAAACCCAGGGCACCCCCCCCGCCCCCGTGGCAAGGGCTGGGCTGCACACGTGGTATCCAGGCCCCTCATCAGAGGACCTGCCTGCTACAGCACTGGAGACCCCGGGCCAATATCTATTTTTGGCGCTAATTATCAAGCATCTTGTAAGAGCCTGGGTACACAAGCAAATCTTTTAAAAATAGGCCCAAGTTGCCTCCCCAGATTCCTGGTGGTGACTCAGCGTACCGTACAGTAGCTGTGATTCACAATGTGGGCGCCAAAGGCCCGTGGGTGAGTCTTGGCAGCTGCTCTGCTCGCCCTCCTAGAACCCAGAGAGTCACAGCCAAGGAGAGGAGGTACGTACAGCCCACTCTTCCGGAAGGCCACTCTTGCCACCAAACTCAGGCTTCTCTGCCTTATAGACGTGGCCAACCATCGAGGCCAAGGGCTTTGGGCAGGATAGCTCCAGAGCTGGGATGGGGTGGGAAGGGGGCACACTGGGACTCTGACAGCCCCATGTGGGGGCAGATGCCCACCTAAGGTCTGGGGGAATGAAGAGAAGGGGTCCACGGGAGAGAGGGTAGTAGTGGGGGACGCGGAATGTCTCGGCTGATAGAGGCCCAGCCCAGAGTCTTGGGCTTTGAGCCCAGCTGAGCTGCTGACTCACGGTGGACCCTTAATCTCCCATGGAGTGCAGGCCCAGCTCCTAGAAGCCTAGAGGGCTTAGTGGTGTTTGTGCAGCTATAGACACAGGGCCTGTGGGCTGGCAGGAAACCCTGCCTGGCCATGAACGGGAAGGCAGGAGAGCTGGGCAGAGTGGGAGAGAACAGTGAGAGGCAGGATGAACCCTTTTAGAGAGAAAGGGGTGAGCCTAGACCAGCCTGTGGCAGGAGGGTTTGCAGAAGGGCCTGACAGAGAGACAGACTGTGGGGGTGGGGGTGGGGGTGGGGGAAGAGTCACGCAAGCCTACACCCATGAAGTCAGTCGAGACGGCTCACCCAGGTTTAGGAAGAGATGGCTTATGCATTTGTCAGTTTTCATAGCTGAGACAAAGACTTCAACTTTCTTTAAATATACCACATCTGCTCAGAGGCTTAAGGAGGCTAATAAGTACATTAACAGAAACTCAAGACCCACTTCAGAGCTCCTGTTTCTGTCCCTTTGGCCTGACAACTCTACCCCCTGCCCTCGGAGCCCCAGTATTCATGTGATTCTCTCCTCTGTCTCTTTGTACAAATAGGAAGTGGGAATAAAAATGTGCCCCTTCTACCTGCCTCTCCAATGCTGGGAGAAGGAGCCGAGACCTGGGAAGAGGCTTTCCAAGGCTCTGTATAAAATGTTGAATCTTGGCACAAAATGTATAAAGTAGTGATGATGTTGTCTGAAATATTTTCCGAAGTGTTTCTATACCCTATAAATCTTGTTGCTCTGGGCTTCCTGCTGGTTATAGCAGGGAATGTCAATGCTTCAGAGTGTGGGGCAGCACACATCTCTGCCATTCCTCAGGTTTCACTTGTCACGTCAGATTTTTGGGAGTCCCCAGAATGACAGTAGGCTTGAGAGTCAGATGCTAAGTAGAGAAGACTTTTTTTTCAGATTTTTCAAGGCCTGGATGATCCAATTATGGAACTTTATCAATGAACGGTCCTCACAAGGCAGGAAAAGGAGGAGGAGAAGCCCATCCCTTTATTTCCGACAGATCATGAGAAAAGGGGAGACAGAGAAGGCGATCAGGCAGTCAGACAGGCATGGCTCTCCGTCTCCCCACCCTAGCTTTCAGTCTGGGGGATACGTGTTTGGAAAGTTGAGGAAAACACTTTGTCAAAGTCCTCTTTCTGGGATCTGCAAGGACAACCTCACACATTCCCTGAGCCACCACAGGGTTGGCCACATCACAGGAAGTGTGGCATAGCATGGGAATCTCTGTGGTTTCCAGAGGCTGGTGAGGAACTTGGCCAAAAGTCTGGCTGGGGAGTTGGGAGTGGGGGTGCTTGGTACTGTAGCCAAGATTGGACTGCCTGGGTAAGTCTGCCTGGAAGTCCAGCCAGACCTCAGGTCTTGCGGGCCCAGAGAAAATCCTGGAGGGGCCAAGTCAGCACAGAGGTAACTGAGCCCTGGCCAAATTGCAGCAGACATCGGCAGAGCACGCATCCAGTACCTGTGGCCTAAGGTGAGCCCTCAGACCAGCAACTCTCAACCATGCTTGCACAAGAGAGTCACCTGGGATGCGTGAACCCAGGCTCCACACCCAAAGGTTCTAATTTCATTGGACTGGGTGAAACTGTGGCACTGGTATCTTTAAAAAAAGGATACTGGGCTTGTGAACCAGGGAAGTGAACAACTTCCTTCAGGGTTAGCAATATCCTTCACACCAATGCCGGATGAAGGTGAGGCAAGTGAGCCCCGCAGGATGCAAAACCTAGGCAGGTGCTTACTGTCAAAGTCATGCAAGTGCAGGGGGGGTGGCGTGCCCCTTCTTCCATGTGGCCCCAGGTGCTGAATACTCATGCCTCACCCTAGCTCTGCTCCACGTCCTTTCCAGGTAGGTTCTTTCCCTGGCCTGATTTGAAGAGGCATCTCAGGCCATGAGCCCCTTTCTTCTGGAAGGTACCAGAAGGTTGCAGATACAAGTGTCCTGGGGCCGAGGGACCTGTTGGGGAATGGGCTTGAGAAGAGAGTGGGCAAAAATCCAAAGAATGAACAGACCAAATCATTACCTTAAGTGCTTTGTTGGTTTCTGGGACAAGAATGACATGACATGACTTTTGGCTGCAAAATACAGCTTAGTCATTTCTGCCAGCCCCCCTGAAGCCAGGACAGTGTGGTTAACTCACTGTGGGGGAGGGTGGACTGGATCCAGAGTTCTTCAGAGAGGGATTCAAGTTACACAAAACCCAATGTGTGTTCATGTTCTGTTACAGTCACAAAGACAGAGTGTGTGCCTGCCTCCAAATAGTGTGTGGGCGAAACTCAGGGGGCCCCTGCACAGCCCTTGGTTGCTCATCCTTTGCCTCACCCAGAAATCAGTCTCAGTGGCAGTGAATCAGAGATCAGCACCACGGAAGGCAGATTTTTTAGGAGCATTTGGAACCAATTAGTTTGTTAGTGTGAGCTCAGGGCTCCAGTGAATGGCCCAGTACTGTGCAAAAACTCAGGGCTTCACACGCTAGGACAAATGCGTTCTTTGTAAATAATAAGTGACCTTTGTTTCCCTCTGCCTGGCCTCCTCCCCCACCCTGCTTCATCTTGGCCTCAGCACGGATCCGGGGTCCTCCAGAAGGAAACCTGACCTGGCCTCAACCAATGGAATCAGGAACTCTGAGCCACGACACAACTGGGACCGGGTGTCATTCTGTGTTTTAACCCAAAGTCCTTTTTACAGGGGTAGGGACAAGGGCCCTGGCCTTTAGGAGTACAGCTGTGTTCTCAACCATGTTGGAGGACCTTTTAAAGTCTAGTCTGTTTCCGGCATCTCTTCCTTCTCAGCTTTTTTTGTTTTTAACGTTTATTTATTTTTGAGCGAGTGGAGGAGGGGCAGAGAGAGAGAGGGAGACACCGAATCCGAAGCAGGCTCCAGGATCTAAGATGTCAGCACAGAGCCCGACACAGGGCTTGAACTCACAAACCGCAAGATCATGACCTGAGCTGAAGTCAGACACTTAACCGGTTGAGCCACCCAAGCACCCCTCTTCCTTCTCAGCTTTGACCACAGTGGGGAACCTCGTCAGAGTCAGTAGTGAAAGTAGGGAGGCAGGAGACCTGGCTCCTGATCACATCGCTGACCCGCTCAGGGCCCGGTCGCAGCCTCTGATCCCAGACACAAACCTCCAATTGTCCTGAACCAATTTCCTTCAGAATAAGAATCTGAGGTCTGACTTCCTTCCAATCTGATGGTTTGGCCAGATCTGGGGGCAGAGGGGCTCTGCCTGCTGTCAGGGGCTCTAGAGATGGTGAACACATGAGCAGCTACTGACGTCTCTAATGAACTAGGCCACTTCAGCTCAAGTTCTGTCTCTCTCACTCTTGATTTCTGCTGAGAGAAGCAGCCTCAATGACCCATAAAACTCGAGAGTTTTTTCCCCTACCCATTTGCAGGGATCTATTAATCTCTTCCAATAGCCAGCAGCTAACCCATCTGCAAGACACCTGGTCTTGATTTAATTAATGTGCAAAGCAAAAGAACATCAGGCAGGTAAAAATCTGTAATTAGCAATAGCCTCTCAAGATTTTCTTTGTTGGTTCGCCCCTCCTCCCCTTTCCAGGCAGTGGGAGGGAATGGGAAGGAGCCAAATGCAAATATGGTTTAATTCCATCTTGAGTAATTACTCCGGAAAGCCCTCTAAAAAAAATTGCTGGCTGTTTAACTCAGCAATTTGAACTTGCATTTGGGAACGTCATCAAACTGTAAATGCTTTGATCTTTTTTATGCTTCTGTACATAAGGAAAACCAAGTACACCTAATTCCTATGCCGTGTTGTCATAAGCATTAGAAACTCTTGGCACATGGCCACGGGTAGGAGGCTTGAGAGGGGCTGGCTTTGTCGGAGGAGGAGACAGCTGGATGCCTTGGACTGAACGTCGGAAGAGGCTGGCGCTCTGCTCCCCACTGCACAGTGGCTCACAAGACGACACTGGGCAGGACATGCCCCCGCCTGACCTCCATTTTCCAGTCTTCAAATAAGGGGGTAGGGCCAGATGATTTCTAAATTTCAAAGACTTCCTCCTCAACACCCCAAGCTCTGCCATTCTAGGAAACACATTCCTTTCTCACACCACAAACCCAGAGGTGAGGCAGATTAGGCAGGGGCAAAGGTAACCAAGTACAGAGACTTGCTCTGCAGGCTTGATTGTTAAAACGTTTAAGGAAAAGATGATTATTGTGGAATATGAGATTCCTTTGAACAGGGGTATGCCTTGAAAGCAGTGTAGAACCTGTAGCCACAGAGGAGAAAAAAATTAACTGGCCTCTGGGGGTTTTGTGGGGCACCTGTGACCTCAGACTTAATCAGCATCATATGCTCTCCTATAACACCAGAAAACCACATGGGTTTTAGGCAATCACCCAGATTAAACCAATGCCATTGATTTCATGCTCTTGCACGCTTTGTGGGAGAACAAAAGCAAGGAAGAGCAGGAAGGAGAGCACAATTGGGGCAACAGGGCCAGAGATCTATTCATTCATTTCTTCACCCAGCATTCATTCAGCAGACGCTAACACCCAAAACGCGTGGGCCCTAGGGAGGAAGTAGGAACAGGATGAAGCACAGCCCGGAGTCTGCCAAAGACTCCT
The DNA here is from genome assembly GCF_022837055.1 of Prionailurus viverrinus. Classification (NCBI taxonomy): domain Eukaryota; kingdom Metazoa; phylum Chordata; class Mammalia; order Carnivora; family Felidae; genus Prionailurus; species Prionailurus viverrinus. The sequence continues at coordinate 86,563,235 of NC_062569.1, read as the reverse complement.
CAGGCTTCTATGTTCACTTCTTTGGCACTTTTGGGTTCTGTAGTAGATCTGTAACAAGAGGAAGTCATTCACAAGTCGGCTTATCTTCTAGCTTTTAATGAGCCTGGTGCCCAGAGGTCCTTAACTAAGGATGCCCACCTCTGTCAGGTTCCTATTCTTCCTTCAAGGCTCCTCAATTCCATCCCATCCCCACCCCCCATCCCGGACATCCCTTGGCAGATGTGATCTTTTTTGTCTTCTGGTCATCCATGGCATTTGGTTGGCTCTACTCAGTTGGGTATCTTATACCCAAACTTGCACTATTTTTGATTATGTATACGTCTTATTCTCCTTTAGACTGGTACCTCCTTAAGGGCAGGTAGGTAGGACAGACTTTATTGGAATGGCCAATAATCTGGTTGTGAGATTATATTACAGTCTTGCCAGTCTTTGAGGGAAACTGGGTAAAGGGTACATAGGATCTCTCTGTATTATATCTTATAACTGCATATACACCTATAATTACCTCCAAATAAAAAAAGCTTAATTAAAAAGCAAAACACACGGAACCATAAGGCCTCAGAGGTGGAAAAAACTCAAGAGATCAGCTAGTGCTGTCTTTACCCAATGTGTGAATTTCTGCCAAGCATCCCACATGGAGATTTACCTAGCTTTTTTCAAACCCCAGCAATGGAGAACTCATTCTCTGATCAGAAAGAGCATTCCATTTCTAGACAATTCTAATTCTATTCTGAAACAAGACTGGCCGGGCTGTAACTTTCCCCTTGGAGCCCACACAGAACAAGTTGCTCCCTTATCCCACAACCTTTCAGGTATGTGAAGATGGTCATGTGTCCATCTGGGCCTTCACCAGGCTGCAGGGGTCCAGTTCTCTCACTTCCATAGTGTTGAATTCTCCTGCCATTCTAGAGCCTTTTTTTCTGAATGTACCTCGTGTGTTACTCTGATCCGAAACAGGATTAACAACCAACCCCCTTTGTCCTGGACACTCCACTGTTTCCAACGCAGTTAAAGACCACATTAGCATTTTTATGCTAACTCCCAACCATTGGCTCATATTAATGACAGAATCCATGAAAACCCTTGGGTCTTTTTGGTACACCAGCTGCAGCCAAGCTCCCCATCCCCTACCTTGCCAATTATTTTGTTTTGTTTTGATTTTCACTCGAAGGTGGGACTTTACATTTCTCTCTACCTGCTGTGGTCCTAACCTCTCGCCGGTTGAAACCCTGAAGGAGGGCTGAGTCTGTAGTGAGGTGCAGAAGACTGAGGGAGAGGGTGTGTGCTTGTGCGTGCTGCCGTGGTTGGCCCGCATCCTGTAGCACTGTGCCCAGAGACGTACGAGTACTTCTAGCGCTGGCAACCCTAGGGTATTGCTCATTGTTGTTGAATAGCAAGATAGGTTTATTTTTATAACAAGTATTTACTGCAGAACAGCCTTGCAGAACCTCCTGGGTTTCACAACTCTTCCGGCTCTATTACGTACACAGAATGATGCCAGCCTGGCTCCTGTTCTCATTCCCTATCCCCATAGAGACGCATCAGGTTAAGGCTCAGTGTCAAGCCTCTGTACCCAGGACTCAGGGAGACAGGGAGGATGCCTCCGTGGGACATTAGAGGGCAGAGCCGTCTCGCCTACTAAATGAGAAGGCAAGCCTTTCAGGTTCTTTAGAGCAGAGTGGGACAGAGTATCTGCTTATGTAAAATCAGTGAGGTCCAGCTCTTCTTGGGGAGAGTTAAATTCAAGTCTAGAGCCCAAGTCTCTGTAGCAGAGAGTGCTTGGTGTCCTCCAATACCTATTCTTCCCTTCTTAGAAATTTTAGCAGACGGATGCCTGGGTAGTTCAGTCGGTTAAGCGTCCAACTTCGGCTCAGGTCATGATCTCACGGTTCGTGAGTTTGAGCCCCATGTAGGGCTCTTTGCTGACAGCTCAGAGCCTGGAGCCTGTTCAGATTCTGTGCCTCCATCTCTCTCTGCTCCTCCTCAGCTCATGCTCTGTCTCTGTCTCTCTCAAAAAATGAATAAACATTAAAAATTTTAAAAAAATTAGCAGAGCACTTTCTCATGCACAATAAAGGTGACAATCCCCATTCTTCCTTTGTAACTAGGCATTGCCATGTGACCAGATTCTGGCTATTGGGATGTGAGTGGAAATGGCAAGAGCAATTTCTTTGCCTTTATAGGGAAGGGGGCTGCCTGGCCATGGTTCCTTTCCCCCTATCTATTGGTTGAAGTGTGGATGGTGAGCCATATTGAACCATGTGTGGTGGTGGTGAGCCATATTGAACCATGCAAATGAGGACAACAACCCAGAGATGATGGAGCAGAAAAGAAGCCTGTGCCTCTGATGATTCACTGAGCAGAACCATTTTATCAGCTCAGAGTTTACTTGATAAATACACTTCTATTTTGTTTAAACAGACCACAGTTACTCTGGGTCTCTGTCCCATGTAGCTAAATCTGCACCCTAACTAATATAGTGTTCCACCCCACTTAATTCTTGGCTTCCTGTTCTGCTTCTGCCCTTTCCCTGCCTTCCTTTTAGCCCACAGCTTCATTTTCAAGCTTCTTGGCATGTCCCTCCCCACTTGGCCTGACCTGATCTCTCAAGGTAGCCTTGGATCCTTTCTCTGGCACTGCCCTGACAGGCAAGCATTAGGGAAAGGACGATGGTGGTGGCCAAGCTGGCATTTCCAGATTGTTTGCTCTCTGGTTCCAGCCTATACCACTTGTGTTTCAGATACAAGTGCTTGGTGCCTTCTGAACCCTCATCTTGTCCATTTGTCTTGAGTTGGGTCCTTGCCTTATTTCCTTGCAACAAGACTGTAAGCTCGCCAAGGGCAGTCACTGTATCTGTCCCCTCTTGAAAAGCCTACAGTCACTTGTCCGTAGTAGGTTCCTAATGAATGTGTGTAGATTCACATCTTGGGATTCCCAGGGCACCACAATGAGCCCGGGACGTTGCAGAGTTCAGGGGGCCTGTTACTACCTCTTACCAATGTTGAAACCTTCCCAGCTGGAAAAGGCAACTGGATCAGTAAATTAATTCACCAGATGATTCTTCATTGGGGTTTGTCCAAGAAGTTTTCCTCCCTGGACAAAAAAAGGGGAGGAGGTTATGGCATTCAGTGCTACTTAATCCCCTAGCACTTCAGCCTCCTGAGACAAGCTATGTCCACCCACTGATGACCTTTAAGTGTTAAGCAACAAACCCAGAGCAAGCTAAATCTTAGTCACAGAGCTCAGAAGAAAGATTTGGTCTGCACTGTACTTTCTGTAACACCTAAAAATAACTTCTCCCCATGGACTTGAGTGGGGAAATTGGGAAATATAGAAGACTTTAATTAAAAAGCTCATAAGAGGACAGGTACACTGCTGTACCAGACTTTGCAGGGCTGAGGGAACTAGAAGACAAGTGTGTGTGTGTGTGTGTGTGTGTGTGTACCTGAGGGCATGGTTCCCCTGCAGTAGATCAAATCTGGGGCAGTAAAGGCACATCATGGTCAGGTTTTGCCACTCTCTCTTCCAGTGACTAGTGTGGAGAAGATTCAGTGAGACATTGGAGGCCACTGGAGGCAGAGATGGAGCTCCAGCTTAGAAATGGGTCTCAACTACCAGCTGTGACACTTCCTGCTCACCTGGGTGGGTAGCCTTAGACAAGAATGTGAAGCTTTCTGGACTCATTTTTCTTATCCTCTGATGGGTAGAGTAGACGAGATGCTCTCCAAGTCCCTTCCAGCCACAGCATTCTTGGGAGATTGGTTTTTTTCTCATGGTCATCTGCTTCACGGCTTCCTTTGCCTCCTCTGCCTCCACCCCGTCTGGCCACCCACATGTACTGATGCCTTTCCTCACTCCTCCCTGTTGTCTGCTTCTCTCACCACTGGACTAGAGGAACAGGCATACTCAGAGTTTCCCATAAACACAGACTCTTATGAACACCAAACAGAGAGAGACTAGGAGGGGAGGAAGCACACGAGCCAGGCTGCCGTGGGCTCAGCTCCTCGGGTGCCTCAGGTGTGTCCTCATTGACCGCCTGCTCTGTCTGCTGCAATTTACCAGCGGCATCCAGGAAGCCGGACAGGGCAACTGGGACCCCTCTAAATAGGTGAGTGATTTCTTTAGGGCTCTGACTTATTTTGATTTTATCTTACTTTTCTGGTCGGTTCCAAAGTCTTACCACATGTCCTCCCCATCCCATTCACTCATCAGCATGTATCTGCTCTCATTCCCTCGTGTTTTCCTACCCAGATGAAAAACCACAAGTCACAACCGGCTCCCAAAGGAAAGAGTAAGTATCAAAATAGCCGATATTTGGATGTTGGTTGCTGTCTCCCAGAACACTTCCTCAAAAACTATGATCTCCTGCAAAAGCTCAGCCTTATTGAATTATATTCCTGCTCACCCCTGTGGCAGAGGGCAAAAATGGCCACAAGAGTTTGTAGCTCCTCTCATTTCTAGGATAGCTCATCTCCTTGTTCCCTTTTTTTATTGTGGTAACATATACATAATATAAAATTTTCTATTTTAACCCTTTTTAAATGCACAGCACTGTGGCATTAAGCACCTTCACATTGTTAGATAGCCATCACCACCATCCATCTCCAGAACTCTTCATCTTCCCCAGCTGAAATACTAGACTCATGAAACACTGACTCCTTCTCTCCTCCCTTTGCCCCTGACAACCACCATTCTTCTATCGCCCTGCATTTGACTCCTCTAGGTACCACACGTAAGTGGAATCATACAGTATTTTCATGCTGTGCCTGGCTTATTTCGCTCAGTGTAGCATCTTCAAGGTTCAACCAAGTTGTAGCATGTATCAGAATTCCCTTTCTTTGTGGGGCACCTGGGTGGCTCGGTTGAGGGTCTGACTTCGGCTCAGGTCATGATCTCACGGCTCATGGGTTCGAGCCCCGCGTTGGGCTCTGTGCTGACAGCTCAGAGCCTGGAGCCTGCTTCGGATTCTGTGTCTCCCTCTCTCTCTCTGCCCCTCCTCCACTCACACTCTGTCTCTTTCTCTCTCAAAAATAAACATTAAAAATTAAAAAAAAAATTCCCTTCCTTTTTAAGGCTGAATAATATTCAAGTGTATGCACAGACCACATTTTGTTTATTCATTCATACTTGGGTTCTCCATTAGACTCTTGGGTTACTTTGACCTATTGGTCAAAAACTTGGGTTACTTCAACCTGTTGGTTGAATAATACTGCTGTGAACATACATAGGTGTACAAATATCTGTTTGAACCCCTGCTTTCAATTCTTGGGGGCATATACCCAGAACTGGAATTGCTGGATCCATAGTGTAATTTTATGGGCTGCCCCATTTGACATTCCCAGCAGCAATGCACCAGAGTCGCATTTTTCCCACATCTTCTGCAACACTTCTGATTCTCTGGTTTTGGGATAATAGCTATCCTAATGAGTACGAAGTGGTATCTTGTTGTGGCTTGATTTACATTTCTCTAATGATTAGTGAGGTTGCAAATCTTTTTGTGTGTTCACCAGCCATTTGTATATCTCCTTTGGAGAAATGTCTAGTCAAGTTCCCCATTCTTTGAATCTGGGCTGACCATTAGGGCG